>NC_068436.1:40000-47500 GCF_023373465.1 Oncorhynchus keta | reverse complement strand
AATGGTTAAAAATTATTTTCGGGGTCCTTTCCAGAATGGCGCAAATTCGGCATGTCCGGGGTCACAGTTTTTAAGTCCCGAAAAAAAAAAAAAAAAAATTTTTTTGAAAATGGTTAAAAATTATTTTCGGGGTCCTTTCCAGAATGGCGCAAATTCGGCATGTCCGGGGTCACAGTTTTTAAGTCCCGAAAAAAAAAAAAAAAATACTTTTTTGAAAATGGTTAAAAATTATTTTCGGGGTCCTTTCCAGAATGGCGCAAATTCGGCATGTCCGGTCCGGGGTCACAGTTTTTAAGTCCCGAAAAAAAAAAAAAAAAACTTTTTGAAAAAATGGTTAAAAATTATTTTCGGGGTCCTTTCCAGAATGGCGCAAATTCGGCATGTCCGGGGTCACAGTTTTTAAGTCCCGAAAAAAAAAAAAAAAAAAACTTTTTTTTTGAAAATGGTTAAAAATTATTTTCGGGGTCCTTTCCAGAATGGCGCAAATTCGGCATGTCCGGGGTCACAGTTTTTAAGTCCCGAAAAAAAAAAAAAAAAAAACACTTTTGAAAATGGTTAAAAATTATTTTCGGGGTCCTTTCCAGAATGGCGCAAATTCGGCATGTCCGGGGTCACAGTTTTTAAGTCCCGAAAAAAAAAAAAAAAAAAACTTTTTTGAAAATGGTTAAAAATTATTTTCGGGGTCCTTTCCAGAATGGCGCAAATTGGCATGTCCGGGGTCACAGTTTTTAAGTCCCGAAAAAAAAAAAAAAAAAAAAAAACACTTTTTTGAAAATGGTTAAAAATTATTTTCGGGGTCCTTTCCAGAATGGCGCAAATTGGCATGTCCGGGGTCACAGTTTTTAAGTCCCGAAAAAAAAAAAAAAAAACTTTTTTGAAAATGGTTAAAAATTATTTTCGGGGTCCTTTCCAGAATGGCGCAAATTCGGCATGTCCGGGGTCACAGTTTTTAAGTCCCGAAAAAAAAAAAAAAAAAATTATCACTTTTTTGAAAATGGTTAAAAATTATTTTCGGGGTCCTTTCCAGAATGGCGCAAATTCGGCATGTCCGGGGTCACAGTTTTTAAGTCCCGAAAAAAAAAAAAAAAAAAAAACTTTTTTGAAAATGGTTAAAAATTATTTTCGGGGTCCTTTCCAGAATGGCGCAAATTCGGCATGTCCGGGGTCACAGTTTTTAAGTCCCGAAAAAAAAAAAAAAAACTTTTTTGTGAAAATGGTTAAAAATTATTTTCGGGGTCCTTTCCAGAATGGCGCAAATTGGCATGTCCGGGTCACAGTTTTTAAGTCCCGAAAAAAAAAAAAAAAAAAATCATTTTTGAAAATGGTTAAAAATTATTTTCGGGGTTTGAAAATGGTTAAAAATTATTTTCGGGGTCCTTTCCAGAATGGCGCAAATTCGGCATGTCCGGGGTCACAGTTTTTAAGTCCCGAAAAAAAAAAAAAAAAAAAAAAAAAAAAATTTTGAAAATGGTTAAAAATTATTTTCGGGGTCCTTTCCAGAATGGCGCAAATTCGGCATGTCCGGGTCACAGTTTTTAAGTCCCGAAAAAAAAAAAAAAAAAAAACTTTTTTGAAAATGGTTAAAAATTATTTTCGGGGTCCTTTCCAGAATGGCGCAAATTCGGCATGTCCGGGGTCACAGTTTTTAAGTCCCGAAAAAAAAAAAAAAAAAAAACTTTTTTTTGAAAATGGTTAAAAATTATTTTCGGGGTCCTTTCCAGAATGGCGCAAATTCGGCATGTCCGGGTCACAGTTTTTAAGTCCCGAAAAAAAAAAAAAAAAAATTTTTTTTGAAAATGGTTAAAAATTATTTTCGGGGTCCTTTCCAGAATGGCGCAAATTGGCATGTCCGGGTCACAGTTTTTAAGTCCCGAAAAAAAAAAAAAAAAAAAACTTTTTTGAAAATGGTTAAAAATTATTTTCGGGGTCCTTTCCAGAATGGCGCAAATTCGGCATGTCCGGGGTCACAGTTTTTAAGTCCCGAAAAAAAAAAAAAAAAACTTTTTTGAAAATGGTTAAAAATTATTTTCGGGGTCCTTTCCAGAATGGCGCAAATTCGGCATGTCCGGGGTCACAGTTTTTAAGTCCCGAAAAAAAAAAAAAAAAAACTTTTTTGAAAATGGTTAAAAATTATTTTCGGGGTCCTTTCCAGAATGGCGCAAATTCGGCATGTCCGGGGTCACAGTTTTTAAGTCCCGAAAAAAAAAAAAAAAAAAAAACTTTTTTTTGAAAATGGTTAAAAATTATTTTCGGGGTCCTTTCCAGAATGGCGCAAATTCGGCATGTCCGGGGTCACAGTTTTTAAGTCCCGAAAAAAAAAAAAAAAAAAACTTTTTTGAAAATGGTTAAAAATTTTCGGGGTCCTTTCCAGAATGGCGCAAATTGGCTATTCCGGGGTCACAGTTTTTAAGTCCCGAAAAAAAAAAAAAAAAAAAAAATTTTTGAAAATGGTTAAAAATTATTTTCGGGGTCCTTTCCAGAATGGCGCAAATTCGGCATGTCCGGGGTCACAGTTTTTAAGTCCCGAAAAAAAAAAAAAAAAAACTTTTTTGAAAAATGGTTAAAAATTATTTTCGGGGTCCTTTCCAGAATGGCGCAAATTCGGCATGTCCGGGGTCACAGTTTTTAAGTCCCGAAAAAAAAAAAAAAAAAAAAACTTTTGAAAATGGTTAAAAATTATTTTCGGGGTCCTTTCCAGAATGGCGCAAATTCGGCATGTCCGGGGTCACCGTTTTTAAGTCCCGAAAAAAAAAAAAAAAAAAAAATGGCGCAAATTGGCATGTCCGGGGTCACACTTTTTGAAAATGGTTAAAAATTATTTTCGGGGTCCTTTCCAGAATGGCGCAAATTCGGCATGTCCGGGTCACAGTTTTTAAGTCCAAAAAAAAAAAAACTTTTTTGAAAATGGTTAAAAATTATTTTCGGGGTCCTTTCCAGAATGGCGCAAATTGGCATGTCCGGGGTCACAGTTTTTAAGTCCCGAAAAAAAAAAAAAAAAAAAACTTTTTGAAAATGGTTAAAAATTATTTTCGGGGTCCTTTCCAGAATGGCGCAAATTGGCATGTCCGGGGTCACAGTTTTTAAGTCCCGAAAAAAAAAAAAAAAAAAAACTTTTTTGAAAATGGTTAAAAATTATTTTCGGGGTCCTTTCCAGAATGGCGCAAATTCGGCATGTCCGGGGTCACAGTTTTTAAGTCCCGAAAAAAAAAAAAAAAAACTTTTTTTGAAAATGGTTAAAAATTATTTTCGGGGTCCTTTCCAGAATGGCGCAAATTCGGCATGTCCGGGGTCACAGTTTTTAAGTCCCGAAAAAAAAAAAAAAACTTTTTTGAAAATGGTTAAAAATTATTTTCGGGGTCCTTTCCAGAATGGCGCAAATTGGCATGTCCGGGTCACAGTTTTTAAGTCCCGAAAAAAAAAAAAAAAAAAACTTTTTTGAAAATGGTTAAAAATTATTTTCGGGGTCCTTTCCAGAATGGCGCAAATTCGGCATGTCCGGGGTCAAAGTTTTTAAGTCCCGAAAAAAAAAAAAAAAAAAAAAAAAACTTTTTTGAAAATGGTTAAAAATTATTTTCGGGTCCTTTCCAGAATGGCGCAAATTGGCATGTCCGGGGTCACAGTTTTTAAGTCCCGAAAAAAAAAAAAAAATGTCCGGGGTCACAGTTTTTAAGTCAAAAAAAAAAAAAAAAACTTTTTGAAAATGGTTAAAAATTATTTTCGGGGTCCTTTCCAGAATGGCGCAAATTGGCATGTCCGGGGTCACAGTTTTTAAGTCCCGAAAAAAAAAAAAAAAAAAAAAAAAAAACTTTTGAAAATGGTTAAAAATTATTTTCGGGGTCCTTTCCAGAATGGCGCAAATTCGGCATGTCCGGGTCACAGTTTTTAAGTCCCGAAAAAAAAAAAAAAAAAAATTTTTGAAAATGGTTAAAAATTATTTTCGGGGTCCTTTCCAGAATGGCGCAAATTCGGCATGTCCGGGGTCACAGTTTTTAAGTCCCGAAAAAAAAAAAAAAAAAAAAAAATTTTTTTTGAAAATGGTTAAAAATTATTTTCGGGGTCCTTTCCAGAATGGCAAATTGGCATGTCCGGGGTCACAGTTTTTAAGTCCCGAAAAAAAAAAAAAAAATTATTTTCAATGGCGCAAATTCCGAAAAAAAAAAAAAAAAAAAACTTTTTGAAAATGGTTAAAAATTATTTTCGGGGTCCTTTCCAGAATGGCGCAAATTGGCATGTCCGGGGTCACAGTTTTTAAGTCCCGAAAAAAAAAAAAAAAAAAAAAAACTTTTTTGAAAATGGTTAAAAATTATTTTCGGGTCCTTTCCAGAATGGCGCAAATTGGCATGTCCGGGGTCACAGTTTTTAAGTCCCGAAAAAAAAAAAAAAAAAAAAAAAATTTTTTGAAAATGGTTAAAAATTATTTTCGGGTCCTTTCCAGAATGGCGCAAATTCGGCATGTCCGGGGTCACCGTTTTTAAGTCCCGAAAAAAAAAAAAAAAACATTTTTTTTGAAAATGGTTAAAAATTATTTTCGGGGTCCTTTCCAGAATGGCGCAAATTCGGCATGTCCGGGGTCACAGTTTTTAAGTCCCGAAAAAAAAAAAAAAAAAAAACTTTTTTGAAAATGGTTAAAAATTATTTTCGGGGTCCTTTCCAGAATGGCGCAAATTCGGCATGTCCGGGGTCACAGTTTTTAAGTCCCGAAAAAAAAAAAAAAAAAACTTTTTTTTTGAAAATGGTTAAAAATTATTTTCGGGGTCCTTTCCAGAATGGCGCAAATTCGGCATGTCCGGGGTCACAGTTTTTAAGTCCCGAAAAAAAAAAAAAAAAAAAAAACTTTTTTTGAAAATGGTTAAAAATTATTTTCGGGGTCCTTTCCAGAATGGCGCAAATTCGGCATGTCCGGGGTCACAGTTTTTAAGTCCCGAAAAAAAAAAAAAAAAAAAAAATTTTTTGAAAATGGTTAAAAATTATTTTCGGGGTCCTTTCCAGAATGCAAATTGGCATGTCCGGGGTCACAGTTTTTAAGTCCCGAAAAAAAAAAAAAAAAAAAAAAAAATTTTTTTTGAAAATGGTTAAAAATTATTTTCGGGGTCCTTTCCAGAATGGCGCAAATTCGGCATGTCCGGGGTCACAGTTTTTAAGTCCCGAAAAAAAAAAAAAAAAAAAAAACTTTTTTGAAAATGGTTAAAAATTATTTTCGGGGTCCTTTCCAGAATGGCGCAAATTCGGCATGTCCGGGGTCACAGTTTTTAAGTCCCGAAAAAAAAAAAAAAAAAACTTTTTTGTGAAAATGGTTAAAAATTATTTTCGGGGTCCTTTCCAGAATGGCGCAAATTCGGCATGTCCGGGGTCACAGTTTTTAAGTCCCGAAAAAAAAAAAAAAAATGGTTAAAAATTTTTTTTCCTTTCCAGAAAATGGTTAAAAATTATTTTTTAAGTCGGGGTCCTTTCCAGAATGGCCTTTCCAAATGGCGCAAATCGGCATGTCCGGGGTCACAGTTTTTAAGTCCCGAAAAAAAAAAAAAAAACTTTTTTGAAAATGGTTAAAATTATTTTCGGGGTCCTTTCCAGAATGGCGCAAATTCGGCATGTCCGGGGTCACAGTTTTTAAGTCCCGAAAAAAAAAAAAAAAACTTTTTTTTGAAAATGGTTAAAAATTATTTTCGGGGTCCTTTCCAGAATGGCGCAAATTCGGCATGTCCGGGGTCACAGTCCCGAAAAAAAAAAAAAAAAAAAAAAAAAACTTTTTTGAAAATGGTTAAAAATTATTTTCGGGGTCCTTTCCAGAATGGCGCAAAATGTCCGGGGTCACAGTTTTTAAGTCCCGAAAAAAAAAAAAAAAAACTTTTTTTGAAAATGGTTAAAAATTATTTTCGGGGTCCTTTCCAGAATGGCGCAAATTCGGGGTCATGTCCGAAAATGGTCACAGTTTTTAAGTCCCGAAAAAAAAAAAAAAAAAAAAAAAAAACTTTTTTGAAAATGGTTAAAAATTATTTTCGGGGTCCTTTCCAGAATGGCGCAAATTCGGCATGTCCGGGGTCACAGTTTTTAAGTCCAAAAAAAAACTTTTTTTTGAAAATGGTTAAAAATTATTTTCGGGGTCCTTTCCAGAATGGCGCAAATTCGGCATGTCCGGGTCACAGTTTTTAAGTCCCGAAAAAAAAAAAAAAACTTTTTTGAAAATGGTTAAAAATTATTTTCGGGGTCCTTTCCAGAATGGCGCAAATTCGGCATGTCCGGGGTCACAGTTTTTAAGTCCCGAAAAAAAAAAAAAAAAAAAAAAATTTTTTGAAAATGGTTAAAAATTATTTTCGGGGTCCTTTCCAAAATGGCGCAAATTGGCATGTCCGGGTCACAGTTTTTAAGTCCCCAAAAAAAAAAAAAAAAAAAAAAAACTTTTTTGAAAATGGTTAAAAATTATTTTCGGGGTCCTTTCCAGAATGGCGCAAATTGGCATGTCCGGGGTCACAGTTTTTAAGTCCCGAAAAAAAAAAAAAAAAAAAAAAAAACTTTTTTTGAAAATGGTTAAAAATTATTTTCGGGGTCCTTTCCAGAATGGCGCAAATTCAAATGGCATGTCCGGGTCACAGTTTTTAAGTCCCGAAAAAAAAAAAAAAAAACTTTTTTGAAAATGGTTAAAAATTATTTTCGGGGTCCTTTCCAGAATGGCGCAAATTGGCATGTCCGGGGTCACAGTTTTTAAGTCCCGAAAAAAAAAAAAAAAAAACTTTTTTGAAAATGGTTAAAAATTATTTTCGGGGTCCTTTCCAGAATGGCGCAAATTCGGCATGTCCGGGTCACAGTTTTTAAGTCCCGAAAAAAAAAAAAAAAAACTTTTTTGAAAATGGTTAAAAATTATTTTCGGGGTCCTTTCCAGAATGGCGCAAATTCGGCATGTCCGGGGTCACAGTTTTTAAGTCCCGAAAAAAAAAAAAAAAAAAAAACTTTTTTGAAAATGGTTAAAAATTATTTTCGGGGTCCTTTCCAGAATGGCGCAAATTGGCATGTCCGGGGTCACAGTTTTTAAGTCCCGAAAAAAAAAAAAAAAAAAAAAATGGTTAAAAATTATTTTCGGGGTCCTTTCCAGAATGGCGCAAATTCGGCATGTCCGGGGTCACAGTTTTTAAGTCCCGAAAAAAAAAAAAAAAAAAAAAATTTGAAAATGGTTAAAAATTATTTTCGGGGTCCTTTCCAGAATGGCGCAAATTCGGCATGTCCGGGGTCACAGTTTTTAAGTCCCGAAAAAAAAAAAAAAAAAAAAAAAAACTTTTTTGAAAATGGTTAAAAATTATTTTCGGGGTCCTTTCCAGAATGGCGCAAATTCGGCATGTCCGGGGTCACAGTTTTTAAGTCCCGAAAAAAAAAAAAAAAAAAAAAAAAAAATTTTTGAAAATGGTTAAAAATTATTTTCGGGGTCCTTTCCAGAATGGCGCAAATTCGGCATGTCCGGGGTCACAGTTTTTAAGTCCCGAAAAAAAAAAAAAAAAAAAACTTTTTTGA
>NC_068436.1:22500-37500 GCF_023373465.1 Oncorhynchus keta | reverse complement strand
CGGGGTCACAGTTTTTAAGTCCCGAAAAAAAAAAAAAAAAAAAAAAAAAAAAAAACTTTTTTGAAAATGGTTAAAAATTATTTTCGGGGTCCTTTCCAGAATGGCGCAAATTCGGCATGTCCGGGGTCACAGTTTTTAAGTCCCGAAAAAAAAAAAAAAAAAACTTTTTTGAAAATGGTTAAAAATTATTTTCGGGGTCCTTTCCAGAATGGCGCAAATTCGGCATGTCCGGGGTCACAGTTTTTAAGTCCCGAAAAAAAAAAAAAAAAAAACTTTTTTGAAAATGGTTAAAAATTATTTTCGGGGTCCTTTCCAGAATGGCGCAAATTGGCATGTCCGGGGTCACAGTTTTTAAGTCCCGAAAAAAAAAAAAAAAAAAAAAAATTTTTTGAAAAATGGTTAAAAATTATTTTCGGGGTCCTTTCCAGAATGGCGCAAATTCGGCATGTCCGGGGTCACAGTTTTTAAGTCCCGAAAAAAAAAAAAAAAAAAAAAAAAAAAACTTTTTTTTGAAAATGGTTAAAAATTATTTTCGGGGTCCTTTCCAGAATGGCGCAAATTGGCATGTCCGGGGTCACAGTTTTTAAGTCCCGAAAAAAAAAAAAAAAAAACTTTTTTGAAAATGGTTAAAAATTATTTTCGGGGTCCTTTCCAGAATGGCGCAAATTCGGCATGTCCGGGGTCACAGTTTTTAAGTCCCGAAAAAAAAAAAAAAAAAAAAACTTTTTTGAAAATGGTTAAAAATTATTTCGGGGTCCTTTCCAGAATGGCGCAAATTCGGCATGTCCGGGGTCACAGTTTTTAAGTCCCGAAAAAAAAAAAAAAAAAATTATTTTCTTTTTTGAAAATGGTTAAAAATTATTTTCGGGGTCCTTTCCAGAATGGCGCAAATTCGGCATGTCCGGGGTCACAGTTTTTAAGTCCCGAAAAAAAAAAAAAAAAAAAAAAATTTTTGAAAATGGTTAAAAATTATTTTCGGGGTCCTTTCCAGAATGGCGCAAATTCGGCATGTCCGGGGTCACAGTTTTTAAGTCCCGAAAAAAAAAAAAAAAAAAAAAACTTTTTGTTTAAAAAGGTTAAAAATTATTTTCGGGGTCCTTTCCAGAATGGCGCAAATTGGCATGTCCGGGGTCACAGTTTTTAAGTCCCGAAAAAAAAAAAAAAACTTTTTTTGAAAATGGTTAAAAATTATTTTCGGGGTCCTTTCCAGAATGGCGCAAATTGGCATGTCCGGGGTCACAGTTTTTAAGTCCCGAAAAAAAAAAAAAAAACTTTTTTGAAAATGGTTAAAAATTATTTTCGGGGTCCTTTCCAGAATGGCGCAAATTCGGCATGTCCGGGGTCACAGTTTTTAAGTCCCGAAAAAAAAAAAAAAAAAAAAAACACTTTTGAAAATGGTTAAAAATTATTTTCGGGGTCCTTTCCAGAATGGCGCAAATTCGGCATGTCCGGGGTCACAGTTTTTAAGTCCCGAAAAAAAAAAAAAAAAACTTTTTTGAAAATGGTTAAAAATTATTTTCGGGGTCCTTTCCAGAATGGCGCAAATTCGGCATGTCCGGGGTCACAGTTTTTAAGTCCCGAAAAAAAAAAAAAAAAAAAAAACTTTTTTGAAAATGGTTAAAAATTATTTTCGGGGTCCTTTCCAGAATGGCGCAAATTCGGCATGTCCGGGGTCACAGTTTTTAAGTCCCGAAAAAAAAAAAAAAAAAACTTTTGAAAATGGTTAAAAATTATTTTCGGGGTCCTTTCCAGAATGGCGCAAATTCGGCATGTCCGGGGTCACAGTTTTTAAGTCCCGAAAAAAAAAAAAAAAAAAAACTTTTTTTGAAAATGGTTAAAAATTATTTTCGGGGTCCTTTCCAGAATGGCGCAAATTCGGCATGTCCGGGGTCACAGTTTTTAAGTCCCGAAAAAAAAAAAAAAAAAAAAAATTTTTGAAAATGGTTAAAAATTATTTTCGGGGTCCTTTCCAGAATGGCGCAAATTGGCATGTCCGGGGTCACAGTTTTTAAGTCCCGAAAAAAAAAAAAAAAAAAAAACTTTTTGAAAATGGTTAAAAATTATTTTCGGGGTCCTTTCCAGAATGGCGCAAATTCGGCATGTCCGGGGTCACAGTTTTTAAGTCCCGAAAAAAAAAAAAAAAAAAAAAAACTTTTTGAAAATGGTTAAAAATTATTTTCGGGGTCCTTTCCAGAATGGCGCAAATTGGCATGTCCGGGGTCACAGTTTTTAAGTCCCGAAAAAAAAAAAAAAAAAAAAAAAAAAACTTTTGAAAATGGTTAAAAATTATTTTTTGGGTCCTTTCCAGAATGGCGCAAATTGGCATGTCCGGGGTCACAGTTTTTAAGTCCCGAAAAAAAAAAAAAAAAAAAAACTTTTTTTGAAAATGGTTAAAAATTATTTTCGGGGTCCTTTCCAGAATGGCGCAAATTGGCATGTCCGGGGTCACAGTTTTTAAGTCCCGAAAAAAAAAAAAAAAAAACTTTTTTGAAAAATGGTTAAAAATTATTTTCGGGTCCTTTCCAGAATGGCGCAAATTGGCATGTCCGGGGTCACAGTTTTTAAGTCCCGAAAAAAAAAAAAAAAACTTTTTTGAAAATGGTTAAAAATTATTTTCGGGGTCCTTTCCAGAATGGCGCAAATTCGGCATGTCCGGGGTCACAGTTTTTAAGTCCCGAAAAAAAAAAAAAAAAAAACCGGGTTTTTTGAAAATGGTTAAAAATTATTTTCGGGGTCCTTTCCAGAATGGCGCAAATTCGGCATGTCCGGGGTCACAGTTTTTAAGTCCCGAAAAAAAAAAAAAAAAAAAAAAAAAAAACTTTTTTTTGAAATGGTTAAAAATTTTTTTCGGGGTCCTTTCCAGAATGGCGCAAATTGGCATGTCCGGGGTCACAGTTTTTAAGTCCCGAAAAAAAAAAAAAAAAAAAAAACTTTTTTGAAAATGGTTAAAAATTATTTTCGGGGTCCTTTCCAGAATGGCGCAAATTCGGCATGTCCGGGGTCACAGTTTTTAAGTCCCGAAAAAAAAAAAAAAAAAAAAAAAAAAAAATTTGAAAATGGTTAAAAATTATTTTCGGGGTCCTTTCCAGAATGGCGCAAATTCGGCATGTCCGGGGTCACAGTTTTTAAGTCCCGAAAAAAAAAAAAAAAAAAAAAAAAAAATTTGAAAATGGTTAAAAATTATTTTCGGGGTCCTTTCCAGAATGGCGGCAAATTGGCATGTCCGGGGTCACAGTTTTTAAGTCCCGAAAAAAAAAAAAAAAAAAACTTTTTTTTGAAAATGGTTAAAAATTATTTTCGGGGTCCTTTCCAGAATGGCGCAAATTCGGCATGTCCGGGGTCACTTTAAGTCCCGAAAAAAAAAAAAAAAAAAAAAACTTTTTGAAAATGGTTAAAAATTATTTTCGGGGTCCTTTCCAAAATGGCGCAAATTTGGCATGGCCGGGGTTACAGTTTTTAAATCCCCAAAAAAAAAAAAAAAAAAAAAAAAAAAATTTGAAAATGGTTAAAAATTATTTTCGGGGTCCTTTCCAGAATGGCGCAAATTCGGCATGTCCGGGGTCACAGTTTTTAAGTCCCGAAAAAAAAAAAAAAAAAAACTTTTTTGAAAATGGTTAAAAATTATTTTCGGGGTCCTTTCCAAAATGGCGCAAATTGGCATGTCCGGGGTCACAGTTTTTAAGTCCCGAAAAAAAAAAAAAAAAAACGTTTTTTTGAAAATGGTTAAAAATTATTTTCGGGGTCCTTTCCAGAATGGCGCAAATTCGGCATGTCCGGGGTCACAGTTTTTAAGTCCCGAAAAAAAAAAAAAAAAAAAAAATTATTTTTTTTTTTGAAAATGGTTAAAAATTATTTTCGGGGTCCTTTCCAGAATGGCGAAAAATTCGGCATGTCCGGGGTCACAGTTTTTAAGTCCCGAAAAAAAAAAAAAAAAAAAAAAAAAAACTTTTTTTGAAAATGGTTAAAAATTATTTTCGGGGTCCTTTCCAGAATGGCGCAAATTGGCATGTCCGGGGTCACAGTTTTTAAGTCCCGAAAAAAAAAAAAAAAAAAAAAAACTTTTTTTGAAAATGGTTAAAAATTATTTTCGGGGTCCTTTCCAGAATGGCGCAAATTCGGCATGTCCGGGGTCACAGTTTTTAAGTCCCGAAAAAAAAAAAAAAAAAAAAAAAAAAAATTTTTTGAAAATGGTTAAAAATTATTTTCGGGGTCCTTTCCAGAATGGCGCAAATTGGCATGTCCGGGGTCACAGTTTTTAAGTCCCGAAAAAAAAAAAAAAAAAAAAAAAAACTTTTTTGAAAATGGTTAAAAATTATTTTCGGGGTCCTTTCCAGAATGGCGCAAATTCGGCATGTCCGGGGTCACAGTTTTTAAGTCCCGAAAAAAAAAAAAAAAAAAAAACTTTTTTTGAAAATGGTTAAATTTATTTTTTCGGGGTCCTTTCCAGAATGGCGCAAATTGGCATGTCCGGGGTCACAGTTTTTAAGTCCCGAAAAAAAAAAAAAAACTTTTTTGAAAATGGTTAAAAATTATTTTCGGGGTCCTTTCCAGAATGGCGCAAATTGGCATGTCCGGGGTCACAGTTTTTAAGTCCCGAAAAAAAAAAAAAAAAAAAAAAAAAACTTTTTGAAAATGGTTAAAAATTATTTTCGGGGTCCTTTCCAGAATGGCGCAAATTGGCATGTCCGGGGTCACAGTTTTTAAGTCCCGAAAAAAAAAAAAAAAAAAAAACTTTTTTGAAAATGGTTAAAAATTATTTTCGGGGTCCTTTCCAGAATGGCGCAAATTCGGCATGTCCGGGGTCACAGTTTTTAAGTCCCGAAAAAAAAAAAAAAAAAAAAAAAAAAACTTTTTGAAAATGGTTAAAAATTATTTTCGGGGTCCTTTCCAGAATGGCGCAAATTCGGCATGTCCGGGGTCACAGTTTTTAAGTCCCGAAAAAAAAAAAAAACTTTTTTGAAAATGGTTAAAAATTATTTTCGGGGTCCTTTCCAGAATGGCGCAAATTCGGCATGTCCGGGGTCACAGTTTTTAAGTCCCGAAAAAAAAAAAAAAAAAAAAAAAAAAATTTTGAAAATGGTTAAAAATTATTTTCGGGGTCCTTTCCAGAATGGCGCAAATTGGCATGTCCGGGGTCACAGTTTTTAAGTCCCGAAAAAAAAAAAAAAAAAAAAAAACTTTTTGAAAATGGTTAAAAATTATTTTCGGGGTCCTTTCCAGAATGGCGCAAATTCGGCATGTCCGGGGTCACAGTTTTTAAGTCCCGAAAAAAAAAAAAAAAATGGTTAAAAATTTTTTTGAAAATGGTTAAAAATTATTTTCGGGGTCCTTTCCAGAATGGCGCAAATTCGGCATGTCCGGGGTCACAGTTTTTAAGTCCCGAAAAAAAAAAAAAAAAAAAAAAACTTTTTGAAAATGGTTAAAAATTATTTTCGGGGTCCTTTCCAGAATGGCGCAAATGGCATGTCCGGGGTCACAGTTTTTAAGTCCCGAAAAAAAAAAAAAAAAAAAACTTTTTTGAAAATGGTTAAAAATTATTTTCGGGGTCCTTTCCAGAATGGCGCAAATTCGGCATGTCCGGGGTCACAGTTTTTAAGTCCCGAAAAAAAAAAAAAAAAAACTTTTTTGAAAATGGTTAAAAATTATTTTCGGGGTCCTTTCCAGAATGGCGCAAATTCGGCATGTCCGGGGTCACAGTTTTTAAGTCCCGAAAAAAAAAAAAAAAAAAACTTTTTTTGAAAATGGTTAAAAATTATTTTCGGGGTCCTTTCCAGAATGGCGCAAATTCGGCATGTCCGGGGTCACAGTTTTTAAGTCCCGAAAAAAAAAAAAAAAAAAAAAAAAAAAAAAAAAATTTGAAAATGGTTAAAAATTATTTTCGGGGTCCTTTCCAGAATGGCGCAAATTCGGCATGTCCGGGGTCACAGTTTTTAAGTCCCGAAAAAAAAAAAAAAAACTTTTTTGTGAAAATGGTTAAAAATTATTTTCGGGGTCCTTTCCAGAATGGCGCAAATTCGGCATGTCCGGGGTCACAGTTTTTAAGTCCCGAAAAAAAAAAAAAAAAAACTTTTTTGAAAATGGTTAAAAATTATTTTCGGGGTCCTTTCCAGAATGGCGCAAATTGGCATGTCCGGGGTCACAGTTTTTAAGTCCCGAAAAAAAAAAAAAAAAAAAAAAAAAAACTTTTTTGAAAAATGGTTAAAAATTATTTTCGGGGTCCTTTCCAGAATGGCGCAAATTCGGCATGTCCGGGGTCACAGTTTTTAAGTCCCGAAAAAAAAAAAAAAAAAAAAAACTTTTTGAAAAATGGTTAAAAATTATTTTCGGGGTCCTTTCCAGAATGGCGCAAATTGGCATGTCCGGGGTCACAGTTTTTAAGTCCCGAAAAAAAAAAAAAAAAAAAAAACTTTTTTGAAAATGGTTAAAAATTATTTTCGGGGTCCTTTCCAGAATGGCGCAAATTGGCATGTCCGGGGTCACAGTTTTTAAGTCCCGAAAAAAAAAAAAAAAAAAACTTTTTTGAAAATGGTTAAAAATTATTTTCGGGGTCCTTTCCAGAATGGCGCAAATTGGCATGTCCGGGGTCACAGTTTTTAAGTCCCGAAAAAAAAAAAAAAAAAAAAAACACTTGAAAATGGTTAAAAATTATTTTCGGGGTCCTTTCCAGAATGGCGCAAATTGGCATGTCCGGGGTCACAGTTTTTAAGTCCCGAAAAAAAAAAAAAAAAACTTTTTGAAAATGGTTAAAAATTATTTTCGGGGTCCTTTCCAGAATGGCGCAAATTCGGCATGTCCGGGGTCACAGTTTTTAAGTCCCGAAAAAAAAAAAAAAAAAAAAACTTTTTGAAAATGGTTAAAAATTATTTTCGGGGTCCTTTCCAGAATGGCGCAAATTGGCATGTCCGGGGTCACAGTTTTTAAGTCCCGAAAAAAAAAAAAAAAACTTTTTTGAAAATGGTTAAAAATTATTTTCGGGGTCCTTTCCAGAATGGCGCAAATTGCATGTCCGGGGTCACAGTTTTTAAGTCCCGAAAAAAAAAAAAAAAAAAAAATTTTTTTGAAAATGGTTAAAAATTATTTTCGGGGTCCTTTCCAGAATGGCGCAAATTGGCATGTCCGGGGTCACAGTTTTTAAGTCCCGAAAAAAAAAAAAAAAAAAAAAATTTTTTTGAAAATGGTTAAAAATTATTTTCGGGGTCCTTTCCAGAATGGCGCAAATTGGCATGTCCGGGGTCACAGTTTTTAAGTCCCGAAAAAAAAAAAAAAAAAAAAAAAAATTTTTTGAAAATGGTTAAAAATTATTTTCGGGGTCCTTTCCAGAATGGCGCAAATTCGGCATGTCCGGGGTCACAGTTTTTAAGTCCCGAAAAAAAAAAAAAAAAAACTTGAAAATGGTTAAAAATTATTTTCGGGGTCCTTTCCAGAATGGCGCAAATTGGCATGTCCGGGGTCACAGTTTTTAAGTCCCGAAAAAAAAAAAAAAAAAAAAAAATTTTTGAAAATGGTTAAAAATTATTTTCGGGGTCCTTTCCAGAATGGCGCAAATTCGGCATGTCCGGGGTCACAGTTTTTAAGTCCCGAAAAAAAAAAAAAAAAAAAATTTTGAAAATGGTTAAAAATTATTTTCGGGGTCCTTTCCAGAATGGCGCAAATTCGGCATGTCCGGGGTCACAGTTTTTAAGTCCCGAAAAAAAAAAAAAAAAAAAAAAAAAATTTTTGAAAATGGTTAAAAATTATTTTCGGGGTCCTTTCCAGAATGGCGCAAATTCGGCATGTCCGGGGTCACAGTTTTTAAGTCCCGAAAAAAAAAAAAAAAAAACTTTTTTTTGAAAATGGTTAAAAATTATTTTCGGGGTCCTTTCCAGAATGGCGCAAATTCGGCATGTCCGGGGTCACAGTTTTTAAGTCCCGAAAAAAAAAAAAAAAAAAAAAACTTTTGAAAATGGTTAAAAATTATTTTCGGGGTCCTTTCCAGAATGGCGCAAATTGGCATGTCCGGGGTCACAGTTTTTAATTCCCGAAAAAAAAAAAAAAAAAAAAACTTTTTTGAAAATGGTTAAAAATTATTTTCGGGGTCCTTTCCAGAATGGCGCAAATTCGGCATGTCCGGGGTCACAGTTTTTAAGTCCCGAAAAAAAAAAAAAAAAACTTTTTTGAAAATGGTTAAAAATTATTTTTGGGGTCCGTTCCAAAATGGGGCAAATTGGCATGTCCGGGGTCACAGTTTTTAAGTCCCGAAAAAAAAAAAAAAAAAAAAAATTTTTTGAAAATGGTTAAAAATTATTTTCGGGGTCCTTTCCAGAATGGCGCAAATTGGGAATTGTCCGGGGTAACAGTTTTTAAGTCCCGAAAAAAAAAAAAAAAAAAAAAAAATTTTTTTGAAAATGGTTAAAAATTATTTTCGGGGTCCTTTCCAGAATGGCGCAAATTCGGCATGTCCGGGGTCACAGTTTTTAAGTCCCGAAAAAAAAAAAAAAAAAACTTTTTGTGAAAATGGTTAAAAATTATTTTCGGGGTCCTTTCCAGAATGGCGCAAATTCGGCATGTCCGGGGTCACAGTTTTTAAGTCCCGAAAAAAAAAAAAAAAAAAAAAAAAACTTTGAAAATGGTTAAAAATTATTTTCGGGGTCCTTTCCAGAATGGCGCAAATTGGCATGTCCGGGGTCACAGTTTTTAAGTCCCGAAAAAAAAAAAAAAAAAAACTTTTTTGAAAATGGTTAAAAATTATTTTCGGGGTCCTTTCCAGAATGGCGCAAATTGGCATGTCCGGGGTCACAGTTTTTAAGTCCCGAAAAAAAAAAAAAAAACTTTTTTTTGAAAATGGTTAAAAATTATTTTCGGGGTCCTTTCCAGAATGGCGCAAATTCGGCATGTCCGGGGTCACAGTTTTTAAGTCCCGAAAAAAAAAAAAAAAAAAAAAAACTTTTTTGAAAATGGTTAAAAATTATTTTCGGGGTCCTTTCCAGAATGGCGCAAATTGGCATGTCCGGGGTCACAGTTTTTAAGTCCCGAAAAAAAAAAAAAAAAAACTTTTTTGAAAATGGTTAAAAATTATTTTCGGGGTCCTTTCCAGAATGGCGCAAATTCGGGCATGTCCGGGTCACAGTTTTTAAGTCCCGAAAAAAAAAAAAAAAAAAACTTTTTTGAAAATGGTTAAAAATTATTTTCGGGGTCCTTTCCAGAATGGCGCAAATTCGGCATGTCCGGGGTCACAGTTTTTAAGTCCCGAAAAAAAAAAAAAAAAACTTTTTTGAAAATGGTTAAAAATTATTTTCGGGGTCCTTTCCAGAATGGCGCAAATTCGGCATGTCCGGGGTCACAGTTTTTAAGTCCCGAAAAAAAAAAAAAAACTTTTTTGAAAATGGTTAAAAATTATTTTCGGGGTCCTTTCCAGAATGGCGCAAATTCGGCATGTCCGGGGTCACAGTTTTTAAGTCCCGAAAAAAAAAAAAAAAAAAAAAAAAAATTTTTGAAAATGGTTAAAAATTATTTTCGGGGTCCTTTCCAGAATGGCGCAAATTCGGCATGTCCGGGGTCACAGTTTTTAAGTCCCGAAAAAAAAAAAAAAAAACTTTTTTGAAAATGGTTAAAAATTATTTTCGGGGTCCTTTCCAGAATGGCGCAAATTCGGCATGTCCGGGGTCACAGTTTTTAAGTCCCGAAAAAAAAAAAAAAAAAACTTTTTTGAAAATGGTTAAAAATTATTTTCGGGGTCCTTTCCAGAATGGCGCAAATTCGGCATGTCCGGGGTCACAGTTTTTAAGTCCCGAAAAAAAAAAAAAAAAATTTTTTTTTGAAAATGGTTAAAAATTATTTTCGGGGTCCTTTCCAGAATGGCGCAAATTCGGCATGTCCGGGGTCACAGTTTTTAAGTCCCGAAAAAAAAAAAAAAACTTTTTTGAAAATGGTTAAAAATTATTTTCGGGGTCCTTTCCAGAATGGCGCAAATTCGGCATGTCCGGGGTCACAGTTTTTAAGTCCCGAAAAAAAAAAAAAAAAAAAAAACTTTTTTGAAAATGGTTAAAAATTATTTTCGGGGTCCTTTCCAGAATGGCGCAAATTGGCATGTCCGGGGTCACAGTTTTTAAGTCCCGAAAAAAAAAAAAAAAACTTTTTTGAAAATGGTTAAAAATTATTTTCGGGGTCCTTTCCAGAATGGCGCAAATTGGCATGTCCGGGTCACAGTTTTTAAGTCCCGAAAAAAAAAAAAAAAAAAAAAAACTTTTTGAAAATGGTTAAAAATTATTTTCGGGGTCCTTTCCAGAATGGCGCAAATTCGGCATGTCCGGGGTCACAGTTTTTAAGTCCCGAAAAAAAAAAAAAAAAAAAAAAAACTTTTTGAAAATGGTTAAAAATTATTTTCGGGGTCCTTTCCAGAATGGCGCAAAAAAAAAACTTTTTTTGAAAATGGTTAATGTCCTTTCCAGAATGGGTCACAGTTTTTTTAAGTCCCGAAAAAAAAAAAAAAAAAAAAAAAACTTTTTGAAAATGGTTAAAAATTATTTTCGGGGTCCTTTCCAGAATGGCGCAAATTGGCATGTCCGGGGTCACAGTTTTTAAGTCCCGAAAAAAAAAAAAAAAACTTTTTTGAAAATGGTTAAAAATTATTTTCGGGGTCCTTTCCAGAATGGCGCAAATTGGCATGTCCGGGGTCACAGTTTTTAAGTCCCGAAAAAAAAAAAAAAAAAAAAACTTTTTTGAAAATGGTTAAAAATTATTTTCGGGGTCCTTTCCAGAATGGCGCAAATTGGCATGTCCGGGGTCACAGTTTTTAAGTCCCGAAAAAAAAAAAAAAAAGAATGGCGCAAATTGGCATGTCTTTTTTGAAAAAATGGTTAAAAATTATTTTCGGGGTCCTTTCCAGAATGGCGCAAATTGGCATGTCCGGGGTCACAGTTTTTAAGTCCCGAAAAAAAAAAAAAAAAAAAAACTTTTTTGAAAATGGTTAAAAATTATTTTCGGGGTCCTTTCCAGAATGGCGCAAATTCGGCATGTCCGGGGTCACAGTTTTTAAGTCCCGAAAAAAAAAAAAAAAAAAAACTTTTTTGAAAATGGTTAAAAATTATTTTCGGGGTCCTTTCCAGAATGGCGCAAATTGGCATGTCCGGGGTCACAGTTTTTAAGTCCCGAAAAAAAAAAAAAAAACTTTTGAAAATGGTTAAAAATTATTTTCGGGGTCCTTTCCAGAAGGCGCAAATTGGCATGTCCGGGGTCACAGTTTTTAAGTCCCGAAAAAAAAAAAAAAAAAAAAAAAAAAAAACTTTTTTTGAAAATGGTTAAAAATTATTTTCGGGGTCCTTTCCAGAATGGCGCAAATTCGGCATGTCCGGGGTCACAGTTTTTAAGTCCCGAAAAAAAAAAAAAAAAAAAAAAAAATTTTTGAAAATGGTTAAAAATTATTTTCGGGGTCCTTTCCAGAATGGCGCAAATTCGGCATGTCCGGGGTCACAGTTTTTAAGTCCCGAAAAAAAAAAAAAAAGAATGGCGCAAAAAAAATTTTTTTTTTTTGAAAATGGTTAAAAATTATTTTCGGGGTCCTTTCCAGAATGGCGCAAATTGGCATGTCCGGGGTCACAGTTTTTAAGTCCCAAAAAAAAAAAAAAAAAAAAAAAACTTTTTTGAAAATGGTTAAAAATTATTTTCGGGGTCCTTTCCAGAATGGCGCAAATTGGCATGTCCGGGTCACAGTTTTTAAGTCCCGAAAAAAAAAAAAAAAAAAACTTTTTTGAAAATGGTTAAAAATTATTTCGGGTCCTTTCCAGAATGGCGCAAATTCGGCATGTCCGGGGTCACAGTTTTTAAGTCCCGAAAAAAAAAAAAAAAAAAAAAAAAACTTTTTGAAAATGGTTAAAAATTATTTTCGGGGTCCTTTCCAGAATGGCGCAAATTCGGCATGTCCGGGGTCACAGTTTTTAAGTCCCGAAAAAAAAAAAAAAAAAAAAAAAAAACTTTTTTGAAAATGGTTAAAAATTATTTTCGGGGTCCTTTCCAGAATGGCGCAAATTGGCATGTCCGGGGTCACAGTTTTTAAGTCCCGAAAAAAAAAAAAAAAAAAAACTTTTGAAAATGGTTAAAAATTATTTTCGGGGTCCTTTCCAGAATGGCGCAAATTCGGCATGTCCGGGGTCACAGTTTTTAAGTCCCGAAAAAAAAAAAAAAAAAAAAAACTTTTTTTTAAAAATGGTTAAAAATTATTTTCGGGGTCCTTTCCAGAATGGCGCAAATTCGGCATGTCCGGGGTCACAGTTTTTAAGTCCCGAAAAAAAAAAAAAACTTTTTTTTGAAAATGGTTAAAAATTATTTTCGGGGTCCTTTCCAGAATGGCGCAAATTCGGCATGTCCGGGGTCACAGTTTTTAAGTCCCGAAAAAAAAAAAAAAAAAAAAACTTTTTTGAAAATGGTTAAAAATTATTTTCGGGGTCCTTTCCAGAATGGCGCAAATTGGGCATGTCCGGGGTCACAGTTTTTAAGTCCCGAAAAAAAAAAAAAAAAAAAAAAAAAAAATTTTGAAAATGGTTAAAAATTATTTTCGGGGTCCTTTCCAGAATGGCGCAAATTCGGCATGTCCGGGGTCACAGTTTTTAAGTCCCGAAAAAAAAAAAAAAAAAAAAAAAATTTGAAAATGGTTAAAAATTATTTTCGGGGTCCTTTCCAGAATGGCGCAAATTCGGCATGTCCGGGGTCACAGTTTTTAAGTCCCGAAAAAAAAAAAAAAAACTTTTTTTTGAAAATGGTTAAAAATTATTTTCGGGGTCCTTTCCAGAATGGCGCAAATTCGGCATGTCCAGGGTCACAGTTTTTAAGTCCCGAAAAAAAAAAAAAAAACTTTTTTGAAAATGGTTAAAAATTATTTTCGGGGTCCTTTCCAGAATGGCGCAAATTGGCATGTCCGGGGTCACAGTTTTTAAGTCCCGAAAAAAAAAAAAAAAAAACTTTTTTGAAAATGGTTAAAAATTATTTTCGGGGTCCTTTCCAGAATGGCGCAAATTGGCATGTCCGGGGTCACAGTTTTTAAGTCCCGAAAAAAAAAAAAAAAAAAAAAACTTTTTGAAAATGGTTAAAAATTATTTTCGGGGTCCTTTCCAGAATGGCGCAAATTGGCATGTCCGGGGTCACAGTTTTTAAGTCCCGAAAAAAAAAAAAAAAAAAACTTTGAAAATGGTTAAAAATTATTTTCGGGGTCCTTTCCAGAATGGCGCAAATTGGCATGTCCGGGGTCACAGTTTTTAAGTCCCGAAAAAAAAAAAAAAAAAAAAAAAAAAAATGGTTAAAAATTATTTTCGGGGTCCTTTCCAGAATGGCGCAAATTCGGCATGTCCGGGGTCACAGTTTTTAAGTCCCGAAAAAAAAAAAAAAAAAAACTTTTTTGAAAATGGTTAAAAATTATTTTCGGGGTCCTTTCCAGAATGGCGCAAATTGGCATGTCCGGGGTCACAGTTTTTAAGTCCCGAAAAAAAAAAAAAAAAAAAAAACTTTTTGAAAATGGTTAAAAATTATTTTCGGGGTCCTTTCCAGAATGGCGCAAATTCGGCATGTCCGGGTCACAGTTTTTAAGTCCCGAAAAAAAAAAAAAAAAAAAAAAAAAAAAACTTTTTTGAAAATGGTTAAAAATTATTTTCGGGGTCCTTTCCAGAATGGCGCAAATTGGCATGTCCGGGGTCACAGTTTTTAAGTCCCGAAAAAAAAAAAAAAAAAAAAAAATTTGAAAATGGTTAAAAATTATTTTCGGGGTCCTTTCCAGAATGGCGCAAATTCGGCATGTCCGGGGTCACAGTTTTTAAGTCCCGAAAAAAAAAAAAAAAAAAAAAAAAATTTGAAAATGGTTAAAAATTATTTTCGGGTCCTTTCCAAATTATTTTCGGGGTCCTTTCCAGAATGGCGCAAATTCGGCATGTCCGGGGTCACAGTTTTTAAGTCCCGAAAAAAAAAAAAAAAAAAAAACTTTTTTTTGAAAATGGTTAAAAATTATTTTCGGGGTCCTTTCCAGAATGGCGCAAATTGGCATGTCCGGGGTCACAGTTTTTAAGTCCCGAAAAAAAAAAAAAAAAAAAAACTTTTTTGAAAATGGTTAAAAATTATTTTCGGGGTCCTTTCCAGAATGGCGCAAATTCGGCATGTCCGGGGTCACAGTTTTTAAGTCCCGAAAAAAAAAAAAAAAAAAAAAACTTTTTTTTGAAAATGGTTAAAAATTATTTTCGGGGTCCTTTCCAGAATGGCGCAAATTCGGCATGTCCGGGGTCACAGTTTTTAAGTCCCGAAAAAAAAAAAAAAAAAAAAAACTTTTTTGAAAATGGTTAAAAATTATTTTCGGGGTCCTTTCCAGAATGGCGCAAATTCGGCATGTCCGGGGTCACAGTTTAAAAAAAAAAAAACTTTTTTTTGAAAATGGTTAAAAATTATTTTCGTCCCGAAAAAAAAAAAAAAAAAAAAACTTTTTTGAAAATGGTTAAAAATTATTTTCGGGGTCCTTTCCAGAATGGCGCAAATTCGGCATGTCCGGGGTCACAGTTTTTAAGTCCCGAAAAAAAAAAAAAAAAAAAACTTTTTTTTGAAAATGGTTAAAAATTATTTTCGGGGTCCTTTCCAGAATGGCGCAAATTCGGCATGTCCGGGGTCACAGTTTTTAAGTCCCGAAAAAAAAAAAAAAAAAAAAAAAAAATTTTGAAAATGGTTAAAAATTATTTTCGGGGTCCTTTCCAGAATGGCGCAAATTCGGCATGTCCGGGGTCACAGTTTTTAAGTCCCGAAAAAAAAAAAAAAAAAAAAACTTTTTTGCGAAAATGGTTAAAAATTATTTTCGGGGTCCTTTCCAGAATGGCGCAAATTCGGCATGTCCGGGGTCACAGTTTTTAAGTCCCGAAAAAAAAAAAAAAAAAAAACTTTTTTGCGAAAATGGTTAAAAATTATTTTCGGGGTCCTTTCCAGAATGGCGCAAATTGGCATGTCCGGGGTCACAGTTTTTAAGTCCCGAAAAAAAAAAAAAAAAAAAAACTTTTTTGA
>NC_068436.1:0-17500 GCF_023373465.1 Oncorhynchus keta | reverse complement strand
AAGTCCCGAAAAAAAAAAAAAAAAAAAAAAAAAAACTTTTTTGAAAATGGTTAAAAATTATTTTCGGGGTCCTTTCCAGAATGGCGCAAATTCGGCATGTCCGGGGTCACAGTTTTTAAGTCCCGAAAAAAAAAAAAAAAAAACTTTTTTGAAAATGGTTAAAAATTATTTTCGGGGTCCTTTCCAGGGCGCAAATTGGCATGTCCGGGGTCACAGTTTTTAAGTCCCGAAAAAAAAAAAAAAAAAAAAACTTTTTTGAAAATGGTTAAAAATTATTTTCGGGGTCCTTTCCAGAATGGCGCAAATTCGGCATGTCCGGGGTCACAGTTTTTAAGTCCCGAAAAAAAAAAAAAAAAAAAAAACACTTTGAAAATGGTTAAAAATTATTTTCGGGGTCCTTTCCAGAATGGCGCAAATTGGCATGTCCGGGGTCACAGTTTTTAAGTCCCGAAAAAAAAAAAAAAAAAAAATGGTTAAAAATTTTTTTTCCAGAAAATGGTTAAAAATTATTTTCGGGGTCCTTTCCAGAATGGCGCAAATTGGCATGTCCGGGGTCACAGTTTTTAAGTCCCGAAAAAAAAAAAAAAAAAAAAAACTTTTTTGAAAATGGTTAAAAATTATTTTCGGGGTCCTTTCCAGAATGGCGCAAATTCGGCATGTCCGGGGTCACAGTTTTTAAGTCCCGAAAAAAAAAAAAAAAAAAAAACTTTTTTTGAAATGAAAATGGTTAAAAATTATTTTCGGGGTCCTTTCCAGAATGGCGCAAATTGGCATGTCCGGGGTCACAGTTTTTAAGTCCCGAAAAAAAAAAAAAAAAAAAAAGAAAATGGTTAAAAATTATTTTCGGGGTCCTTTCCAGAATGGCGCAAATTCGGCATGTCCGGGGTCACAGTTTTTAAGTCCCGAAAAAAAAAAAAAAAAAAAATTTTTTTTTGAAAATGGTTAAAAATTATTTTCGGGGTCCTTTCCAGAATGGCGCAAATTGGCATGTCCGGGGTCACAGTTTTTAAGTCCCGAAAAAAAAAAAAAAAAAAAACTTTTTTGAAAATGGTTAAAAATTATTTTCGGGGTCCTTTCCAGAATGGCGCAAATTCGGCATGTCCGGGGTCACAGTTTTTAAGTCCCGAAAAAAAAAAAAAAAAAAAAAAACTTTTGAAAATGGTTAAAAATTATTTTCGGGGTCCTTTCCAGAATGGCGCAAATTCGGCATGTCCGGGGTCACAGTTTTTAAGTCCAAAAAAAAAAAAAAAAACTTTTTTGAAAATGGTTAAAAATTATTTTCGGGGTCCTTTCCAGAATGGCGCAAATTCGGCATGTCCGGGGTCACAGTTTTTAAGTCCCGAAAAAAAAAAAAAAAAAAAACTTTTTTGAAAATGGTTAAAAATTATTTTCGGGGTCCTTTCCAGAATGGCGCAAATTCGGCATGTCCGGGGTCACAGTTTTTAAGTCCCGAAAAAAAAAAAAAAAAAAAAAAAAATTTTTTGAAAATGGTTAAAAATTATTTTCGGGGTCCTTTCCAGAATGGCGAAAATTGGCATGTCCGGGGTCACAGTTTTTAAGTCCCGAAAAAAAAAAAAAAAAAAAAAACTTTTTTGAAAATGGTTAAAAATTATTTTCGGGGTCCTTTCCAGAATGGCGCAAATTCGGCATGTCCGGGGTCACAGTTTTTAAGTCCCGAAAAAAAAAAAAAAAAAAAAAAAAAATGGTTAAAAATTATTTTCGGGGTCCTTTCCAGAATGGCGCAAATTCGGCATGTCCGGGGTCACAGTTTTTAAGTCCCGAAAAAAAAAAAAAAAAATTTTTTTGAAAATGGTTAAAAATTATTTTCGGGGTCCTTTCCAGAATGGCGCAAATTCGGCATGTCCGGGGTCACAGTTTTTAAGTCCCGAAAAAAAAAAAAAAAAAAAAAAAAAACACTTTTTGAAAATGGTTAAAAATTATTTTCGGGGTCCTTTCCAGAATGGCGCAAATTGGCATGTCCGGGGTCACAGTTTTTAAGTCCCGAAAAAAAAAAAAAAAAAAATTTTTTTGAAAATGGTTAAAAATTATTTTCGGGGTCCTTTCCAGAATGGCGCAAATTCGGCATGTCCGGGGTCACAGTTTTTAAGTCCCGAAAAAAAAAAAAAAAAACTTTTTTGAAAATGGTTAAAAATTATTTTCGGGGTCCTTTCCAGAATGGCGCAAATTCGGCATGTCCGGGGTCACAGTTTTTAAGTCCCGAAAAAAAAAAAAAAAAAAAAAAACTTTTTGAAATGGTTAAAAATTATTTTCGGGGTCCTTTCCAGAATGGCGCAAATTCGGCATGTCCGGGGTCACAGTTTTTAAGTCCCGAAAAAAAAAAAAAAAAAAAAAAAAAACACTTTTTTTGAAAATGGTTAAAAATTATTTTCGGGGTCCTTTCCAGAATGGCGCAAATTCGGCATGTCCGGGGTCACAGTTTTTAAGTCCCGAAAAAAAAAAAAAAAAAAAAAACTTTTTTGAAAATGGTTAAAAATTATTTTCGGGGTCCTTTCCAGAATGGCGCAAATTGGCATGTCCGGGGTCACAGTTTTTAAGTCCCGAAAAAAAAAAAAAAAAAAATTTTTTTGAAAATGGTTAAAAATTATTTTCGGGGTCCTTTCCAGAATGGCGCAAATTGGCATGTCCGGGGTCACAGTTTTTAAGTCCCGAAAAAAAAAAAAAAAAAAAAAAAACTTTTTTTGAAAATGGTTAAAAATTATTTTCGGGGTCCTTTCCAGAATGGCGCAAATTCGGCATGTCCGGGGTCACAGTTTTTAAGTCGAAAAAAAAAAAAAAAAAAAAAACTTTGAAAATGGTTAAAAATTATTTTCGGGGTCCTTTCCAGAATGGCGCAAATTGGCATGTCCGGGGTCACCGTTTTTAAGTCCCGAAAAAAAAAAAAAAAACTTTTTTGAAAATGGTTAAAAATTATTTTCGGGGTCCTTTCCAGAATGGCGCAAATTGGCATGTCCGGGGTGACAGTTTTTAAGTCCCGAAAAAAAAAAAAAAAAAAAAAAAAAAATTTTTTGAAAATGGTTAAAAATTATTTTCGGGGTCCTTTCCAAAATGGCGCAAATTCGGCATGTCCGGGGTCACAGTTTTTAAGTCCCGAAAAAAAAAAAAAAAAAAAAAAAACTTTTTTGAAAATGGTTAAAAATTATTTTCGGGGTCCTTTCCAGAATGGCGCAAATTCGGCATGTCCGGGGTCACAGTTTTTAAGTCCCGAAAAAAAAAAAAAAAAAAAAAAAAAAAAACTTTGAAAATGGTTAAAAATTATTTTCGGGGTCCTTTCCAGAATGGCCAAATTGGCATGTCCGGGGTCACAGTTTTTAAGTCCCGAAAAAAAAAAAAAAAAAAAAACTTTGAAAATGGTTAAAAATTATTTTCGGGGTCCTTTCCAGAATGGCGCAAATTGGCATGTCCGGGGTCACAGTTTTTAAGTCCCGAAAAAAAAAAAAAAAAAAAAAAAAAACTTTTTGAAAATGGTTAAAAATTATTTTCGGGGTCCTTTCCAGAATGGCGCAAATTGGCATGTCCGGGGTCACAGTTTTTAAGTCCCGAAAAAAAAAAAAAAAAAAAACTTTTTGAAAATGGTTAAAAATTATTTTCGGGGTCCTTTCCAGAATGGCGCAAATTGGCATGTCCGGGGTCACAGTTTTTAAGTCCCGAAAAAAAAAAAAAAAAAAAAAAACTTTTGAAAATGGTTAAAAATTATTTTCGGGGTCCTTTCCAGAATGGCGCAAATTCGGCATGTCCGGGGTCACAGTTTTTAAGTCCCGAAAAAAAAAAAAAAAAAAAAAAATTTTTTGAAAATGGTTAAAAATTATTTTCGGGGTCCTTTCCAGAATGGCCCAAATTGGCATGTCCGGGGTCACAGTTTTTAAGTCCCGAAAAAAAAAAAAAAAACTTTTTTGAAAATGGTTAAAAATTATTTTCGGGGTCCTTTCCAGAATGGCGCAAATTGGCATGTCCGGGGTCACAGTTTTTAAGTCCCGAAAAAAAAAAAAAAAAAAAAAACTTTTTTTGAAAATGGTTAAAAATTATTTTCGGGGTCCTTTCCAGAATGGCGCAAATCCGGGGTCACCGGCATGTCCGGGGTCACAGTTTTTAAGTCCCGAAAAAAAAAAAAAAAAAAAAAAAAAAACTTTTTTGAAAATGGTTAAAAATTATTTTCGGGGTCCTTTCCAGAATGGCGCAAATTGGCATGTCCGGGGTCACAGTTTTTAAGTCCCGAAAAAAAAAAAAAAAAAAAAAATTTTTGAAAATGGTTAAAAATTATTTTCGGGGTCCTTTCCAGAATGGCGCAAATTGGCATGTCCGGGGTCACAGTTTTTAAGTCCCAAAAAAAAAACTTTTTTGAAAAATGGTTAAAAATTATTTTCGGGGTCCTTTCCAGAATGGCGCAAATTGGCATGTCCGGGGTCACAGTTTTTAAGTCCCGAAAAAAAAAAAAAAAAAAAAAAAAAATTTTTTGAAAATGGTTAAAAATTTTTTTCGGGGTCCTTTCCAGAATGGCGCAAATTGGCATGTCCGGGGTCACAGTTTTTAAGTCCCGAAAAAAAAAAAAAAAAAAATTTTTTTGAAAATGGTTAAAAATTATTTTCGGGGTCCTTTCCAGAATGGCGCAAATTGGCATGTCCGGGGTCACAGTTTTTAAGTCCCGAAAAAAAAAAAAAAAAAAAAAAAATTTTTTTGAAAATGGTTAAAAATTATTTTCGGGGTCCTTTCCAGAATGGCGCAAATTCGGCATGTCCGGGGTCACAGTTTTTAAGTCCCGGTTAAAAAAAAAAAAAAAACAGTTTTTAAGTCCCGAAAATGGTTAAAAAAAAAAAAAAAAACTTTTTTTTGAAAATGGTTAAAAATTATTTTCGGGGTCCTTTCCAGAATGGCGCAAATTCGGCATGTCCGGGGTCACAGTTTTTAAGTCCCGAAAAAAAAAAAAAAAAACTTTTTTTGAAAATGGTTAAAAATTATTTTCGGGGTCCTTTCCAGAAAGGCGCAAAATTGGCATGTCCGGGGTCACAGTTTTTTAATCCCGAAAAAAAAAAAAAAAAAAAAAAAAACTTTTTTGAAAAATGGTTAAAAATTATTTTCGGGGTCCTTTCCAGAATGGCGCAAATTCGGCATGTCCGGGGTCACAGTTTTTAAGTCCCGAAAAAAAAAAAAAAAAAAAAACTTTTGAAAATGGTTAAAAATTATTTTCGGGGTCCTTTCCAGAATGGCGCAAATTGGCATGTCCGGGGTCACAGTTTTTAAGTCCCGAAAAAAAAAAAAAAAAAAAAAACTTTTTTGAAAATGGTTAAAAATTATTTTCGGGGTCCTTTCCAGAATGGCGCAAATTGGCATGTCCGGGGTCACAGTTTTTAAGTCCCGAAAAAAAAAAAAAAAAAAACTTTTTTGAAAATGGTTAAAAATTATTTTCGGGGTCCTTTCCAGAATGGCGCAAATTCGGCATGTCCGGGGTCACAGTTTTTAAGTCCCGAAAAAAAAAAAAAAAAACACTTTTTTGAAAATGGTTAAAAATTATTTTCGGGGTCCTTTCCAGAATGGCGCAAATTCGGCATGTCCGGGGTCACAGTTTTTAAGTCCCGAAAAAAAAAAAAAAAAAAAAAAAAATTTTTTGAAAATGGTTAAAAATTATTTTCGGGGTCCTTTCCAGAATGGCGCAAATTCGGCATGTCCGGGGTCACAGTTTTTAAGTCCCGAAAAAAAAAAAAAAAAAAAAAATTTTTTGAAAATGGTTAAAAATTATTTTCGGGGTCCTTTCCAGAATGGCGCAAATTCGGCATGTCCGGGGTCACAGTTTTTAAGTCCCGAAAAAAAAAAAAAAAAAAAAAAAAAATTTTGAAAATGGTTAAAAATTATTTTCGGGGTCCTTTCCAGAATGGCGCAAATTCGGCATGTCCGGGGTCACAGTTTTTAAGTCCCGAAAAAAAAAAAAAACTTTTTTGAAAATGGTTAAAAATTATTTTCGGGGTCCTTTCCAGAATGGCGCAAATTCGGCATGTCCGGGGTCACAGTTTTTAAGTCCCGAAAAAAAAAAAAAAAAAAAAAACTTTTTAAAATGGTTAAAAATTATTTTCGGGGTCCTTTCCAGAATGGCGCAAATTCGGCATGTCCGGGGTCACAGTTTTTAAGTCCCGAAAAAAAAAAAAAAAAAAAAAACTTTTTTGAAAAGGGTTAAAAATTATTTTCGGGGGCCTTTCCAGAAAGGCGAAAATTGGCATGTCCGGGGTCACATTTTTTAAGTCCCGAAAAAAAAAAAAAAAAAAAAAAACTTTTTTGAAAAAATGGTTAAAAATTATTTTCGGGGTCCTTTCCAGAATGGCGCAAAAATTTTCCGGCATGTCCGGGGTCACAGTTTTTAAGTCCCGAAAAAAAAAAAAAAAAAAAAAAAAAATTTTTTTGAAAATGGTTAAAAATTATTTTCGGGGTCCTTTCCAGAATGGCGCAAATTGGCATGTCCGGGTCACAGTTTTTAAGTCCCGAAAAAAAAAAAAAAAAAAATTTTTTTTTAAAAATGGTTAAAAATTATTTTCGGGGTCCTTTCCAGAATGGCGCAAATTGGGCATGTCCGGGGTCACAGTTTTTAAGTCCCGAAAAAAAAAAAAAAAAAAAAAAAAAAAAAAATTTTTTTGAAAATGGTTAAAAATTATTTTCGGGGTCCTTTCCAGAATGGCGCAAATTGGCATGTCCGGGGTCACAGTTTTTAAGTCCCGAAAAAAAAAAAAAAAAAAAAACTTTTGAAAATGGTTAAAAATTATTTTCGGGGTCCTTTCCAGAATGGCGCAAATTCGGCATGTCCGGGGTCACAGTTTTTAAGTCCCGAAAAAAAAAAAAAAAAAAAAAAAAATTATTTTTTTGGTTAAAAATTATTTTCGGGGTCCTTTCCAGAATGGCGCAAATTGGCATGTCCGGGGTCACAGTTTTTAAGTCCCGAAAAAAAAAAAAAAAAAAAAAAACTTTTGAAAATGGTTAAAAATTATTTTCGGGGTCCTTTCCAAAATGGCGCAAATTGGCATGTCCGGGGTCACAGTTTTTAAGTCCCGAAAAAAAAAAAAAAAAAAAAAAAAAAAAATTTTTTTTGAAAATGGTTAAAAATTATTTTCGGGGTCCTTTCCAGAATGGCGCAAATTGGCATGTCCGGGGTCACAGTTTTTAAGTCCCGAAAAAAAAAAAAAAAAAACTTTTTTGAAAATGGTTAAAAATTATTTTCGGGGTCCTTTCCAGAATGGCGCAAATGTCCATGTCCGGGGTCACAGTTTTTAAGTCCCGAAAAAAAAAAAAAAAAAAAAACTTTTTTGAAAATGGTTAAAAATTATTTTCGGGGTCCTTTCCAGAATGGCGCAAATTCGGCATGTCCGGGGTCACAGTTTTTAAGTCCCGAAAAAAAAAAAAAAAAAAAAAAAAAATTTTTTTGAAAATGGTTAAAAATTATTTTCGGGGTCCTTTCCAGAATGGCGCAAATTCGGCATGTCCGGGGTCACAGTTTTTAAGTCCCGAAAAAAAAAAAAAAAAAAAAAAACTTTTTTTTGAAAATGGTTAAAAATTATTTTCGGGGTCCTTTCCAGAATGGCGCAAATTCGGCATGTCCGGGGTCACAGTTTTTAAGTCCCGAAAAAAAAAAAAAAAAAAAACTTATTTTCTTTTTTGAAAATGGTTAAAAATTATTTTCGGGGTCCTTTCCAGAATGGCGCAAATTCGGCATGTCCGGGGTCACAGTTTTTAAGTCCCGAAAAAAAAAAAAAAAAAAAAAAAAAAATGGTTAAAAATTATTTTCGGGGTCCTTTCCAGAATGGCGCAAATTCGGCATGTCCGGGGTCACAGTTTTTAAGTCCCGAAAAAAAAAAAAAAAAAAAAAAAATTTTTTGAAAATGGTTAAAAATTATTTTCGGGGTCCTTTCCAGAATGGCGCAAATTCGGCATGTCCGGGGTCACAGTTTTTAAGTCCCGAAAAAAAAAAAAAAAAAAAAACTTTTTTGAAAATGGTTAAAAATTATTTTCGGGGTCCTTTCCAGAATGGCGCAAATTGGCATGTCCGGGGTCACAGTTTTTAAGTCCCAAAAAAAAAAAAAAAAACTTTGAAAATGGTTAAAAATTATTTTCGGGGTCCTTTCCAGAATGGCGCAAATTGGCATGTCCGGGGTCACAGTTTTTAAGTCCCGAAAAAAAAAAAAAAAAAACTTTTTTGAAAATGGTTAAAAATTATTTTCGGGGTCCTTTCCAGAATGGCGCAAATTGGCATGTCCGGGGTCACAGTTTTTAAGTCCCGAAAAAAAAAAAAAAAAAAAACTTTTTTGAAAATGGTTAAAAATTATTTTCGGGGTCCTTTCCAGAATGGCGCAAATTGGCATGTCCGGGGTCACAGTTTTTAAGTCCCGAAAAAAAAAAAAAAAAAACTTTTTTTTGAAAATGGTTAAAAATTATTTTCGGGGTCCTTTCCAGAATGGCGCAAATTCGGCATGTCCGGGGTCACAGTTTTTAAGTCCCGAAAAAAAAAAAAAAAAAAAAAAACTTTTTGAAAATGGTTAAAAATTATTTTCGGGGTCCTTTCCAGAATGGCGCAAACAGTTTTTAAGTCCCGAAAAAAAAAAAAAAAAAAAAACTTTTTTGAAAATGGTTAAAAATTATTTTCGGGGTCCTTTCCAGAATGGCGCAAATTCGGCATCCGGGGTCACAGTTTTTAAGTCCCGAAAAAAAAAAAAAAAAAAAATCACTTTTTTTGAAAATGGTTAAAAATTATTTTCGGGGTCCTTTCCAGAATGGCGCAAATTCGGCATGTCCGGGGTCACAGTTTTTAAGTCCCGAAAAAAAAAAAAAAAAAAAAAAAAAAAAAACTTTTTGAAAATGGTTAAAAATTATTTTCGGGGTCCTTTCCAGAATGGCGCAAATTCGGCATGTCCGGGGTCACAGTTTTTAAGTCCCGAAAAAAAAAAAAAAAAAAAAAAAAATTTTTTGAAAATGGTTAAAAATTATTTTCGGGGTCCTTTCCAGAATGGCGCAAATTGGCATGTCCGGGGTCACAGTTTTTAAGTCCCGAAAAAAAAAAAAAAAAAAAAAAAAACTTTTTTGAAAATGGTTAAAAATTATTTTCGGGGTCCTTTCCAGAATGGCGCAAATTCGGCATGTCCGGGGTCACAGTTTTTAAGTCCCGAAAAAAAAAAAAAAAAAAAATGGTTAAAAATTATTTTTTTAAGTCCCGAAAAAAAAAAAAAAAAAAAAAATCTTTTTTGAAAATGGTTAAAAATTATTTTCGGTCCTTTCCAGAATGGCGCAAATTCGGCATGTCCGGGGTCACAGTTTTTAAGTCCCGAAAAAAAAAAAAAAAAAAAAAAAAAAAATGGTTAAAAATTATTTTCGGGGTCCTTTCCAGAATGGCGCAAATTGGCATGTCCGGGGTCACAGTTTTTAAGTCCTTTCCAAAAAAAAAAAAAAAAAAAAAAAAAAAAAAAAAAAAAAACTTTTTGAAAATGGTTAAAAATTATTTTCGGGGTCCTTTCCAGAATGGCGCAAATTGGCATGTCCGGGGTCACAGTTTTTAAGTCCCGAAAAAAAAAAAAAAAAACTTTTTTGAAAATGGTTAAAAATTATTTTCGGGGTCCTTTCCAGAATGGCGCAAATTGGCATGTCCGGGGTCACAGTTTTTAAGTCCCGAAAAAAAAAAAAAAAAAAAAAAAAAAAAAAACTTTTTGAAAATGGTTAAAAATTATTTTCGGGGTCCTTTCCAGAATGGCGCAAATTGGCATGTCCGGGGTCACAGTTTTTAAGTCCCGAAAAAAAAAAAAAAAAAAAAAAAAACTTTTAAATGGTTAAAAATTATTTTCGGGGTCCTTTCCAGAATGGCGCAAATTGGCATGTCCGGGGTCACAGTTTTTAAGTCCCGAAAAAAAAAAAAAAAAAAAAAAACTTTTTTGAAAATGGTTAAAAATTATTTTCGGGGTCCTTTCCAGAATGGCGCAAATTGGCATGTCCGGGGTCACAGTTTTTAAGTCCCGAAAAAAAAAAAAAAAACTTTTTTGAAAATGGTTAAAAATTATTTTCGGGGTCCTTTCCAGAATGGCGCAAATTCGGCATGTCCGGGGTCACAGTTTTTAAGTCCCGAAAAAAAAAAAAAAAAAAAAACTTTTTTGAAAATGGTTAAAAATTATTTTCGGGGTCCTTTCCAGAATGGCGCAAATTGGCATGTCCGGGGTCACAGTTTTTAAGTCCCGAAAAAAAAAAAAAAATGGTTAAAAATTATTTTCGGGGTCCTTTTTTTTTTAAAAAAAAAAAAAAAAAAAAAAAACTTTTTTTTGAAAATGGTTAAAAATTATTTTCGGGGTCCTTTCCAGAATGGCGCAAATTCGGCATGTCCGGGGTCACAGTTTTTAAGTCCCAAAAAAAAAAAACTTTTTTTTGAAAATGGTTAAAAATTATTTTCGGGGTCCTTTCCAGAATGGCGCAAATTGGCATGTCCGGGGTCACAGTTTTTAAGTCCCGAAAAAAAAAAAAAAAAAAAAAAAAAACTTTTTTGAAAATGGTTAAAAATTATTTTCGGGGTCCTTTCCAGAATGGCGCAAATTCGGCATGTCCGGGGTCACAGTTTTTAAGTCCCGAAAAAAAAAAAAAAAAAAAACTTTTTGAAAATGGTTAAAAATTATTTTCGGGGTCCTTTCCAGAATGGCGCAAATTGGCATGTCCGGGGTCACAGTTTTTAAGTCCCGAAAAAAAAAAAAAAAAAACTTTTTGAAAATGGTTAAAAATTATTTTCGGGGTCCTTTCCAGAATGGCGCAAATTGGCATGTCCGGGGTCACAGTTTTTAAGTCCCGAAAAAAAAAAAAAAAAAGTCCCGAAAAAAAAAAAAAAAAAAAACTTTTTTGAAAATGGTTAAAAATTATTTTCGGGGTCCTTTCCAGAATGGCGCAAATTCGGCATGTCCGGGGTCACAGTTTTTAAGTCCCGAAAAAAAAAAAAAAAAAAAAAACTTTTTTTGAAAATGGTTAAAAATTATTTTCGGGGTCCTTTCCAGAATGGCGCAAATTCGGCATGTCCGGGGTCACAGTTTTTAAGTCCCGAAAAAAAAAAAAAAAAAAAACTTTTTTTGAAAATGGTTAAAAATTATTTTCGGGGTCCTTTCCAGAATGGCGCAAATTCGGCATGTCCGGGGTCACAGTTTTTAAGTCCCAAAAAAAAAAAAAAAAAAAAAAAAAAAAAAAAAACTTTTTGAAAATGGTTAAAAATTATTTTCGGGGTCCTTTCCAGAATGGCGCAAATTTGGCATGTCCGGGGTCACAGTTTTTAAGTCCCGAAAAAAAAAAAAAAAAAAAAAAAAAACTTTTTTGTGAAAATGGTTAAAAATTATTTTCGGGGTCCTTTCCAGAATGGCGCAAATTGGCATGTCCGGGGTCACAGTTTTTAAGTCCCGAAAAAAAAAAAAAAAAAAACTTTTTTGAAAATGGTTAAAAATTATTTTCGGGGTCTCCAGAATGGCGCAAATTCGGCATGTCCGGGGTCACAGTTTTTAAGTCCCGAAAAAAAAAAAAAAAAAAAAAAAAAACTTTTTTGAAAATGGTTAAAAATTATTTTCGGGGTCCTTTCCAGAATGGCGCAAATTGGCATGTCCGGGGTCACAGTTTTTAAGTCCCGAAAAAAAAAAAAAAAAAAAACACTTTTGAAAATGGTTAAAAATTATTTTCGGGGTCCTTTCCAGAATGGCGCAAATTGGCATGTCCGGGGTCACAGTTTTTAAGTCCCGAAAAAAAAAAAAAAAAAAAAAAAAAAATGGTTAAAAATTATTTTCGGGGTCCTTTCCAGAATGGCGCAAATTCGGCATGTCCGGGGTCACAGTTTTTAAGTCCCGAAAAAAAAAAAAAAAAAAAAAAACAGTTTTGAAAATGGTTAAAAATTATTTTCGGGGTCCTTTCCAGAATGGCGCAAATTCGGCATGTCCGGGGTCACAGTTTTTAAGTCCCGAAAAAAAAAAAAAAAAAAAAAAACTTTTGAAATGGTTAAAAATTATTTTCGGGGTCCTTTCCAGAATGGCGCAAATTGGCATGTCCGGGGTCACAGTTTTTAAGTCCCGAAAAAAAAAAAAAAAAAAAAACTTTTTTGAAATGGTTAAAAATTATTTTCGGGGTCCTTTCCAGAATGGCGCAAATTGGCATGTCCGGGGTCACAGTTTTTAAGTCCCGAAAAAAAAAAAAAAAAAAAAAAAAAAAACTTTTGAAAATGGTTAAAAATTATTTTCGGGGTCCTTTCCAGAATGGCGCAAATTGGCATGTCCGGGTCACAGTTTTTAAGTCCCGAAAAAAAAAAAAAAAAAAAAAAAAAAAAATGGTTAAAAATTATTTTCGGGGTCCTTTCCAGAATGGCGCAAATTGGCATGTCCGGGGTCACAGTTTTTAAGTCCCGAAAAAAAAAAAAAAAAAAAAAAAAAAAACTTTTTTTGAAAATGGTTAAAAATTATTTTCGGGGTCCTTTCCAGAATGGCGCAAATTGGCATGTCCGGGGTCACAGTTTTTAAGTCCCGAAAAAAAAAACTTTTTTGAAAATGGTTAAAAATTATTTTCGGGGTCCTTTCCAGAATGGCGCAAATTGGCATGTCCGGGGTCACAGTTTTTAAGTCCCGAAAAAAAAAAAAAAAAAAAATGTCTTTTTTGAAAATGGTTAAAAATTATTTTCGGGGTCCTTTCCAGAATGGCGCAAATTGGCATGTCCGGGGTCACAGTTTTTAAGTCCCGAAAAAAAAAAAAAAAAAACTTTTTTTGAAAATGGTTAAAAATTATTTTCGGGGTCCTTTCCAGAATGGCGCAAATTGGCATGTCCGGGGTCACAGTTTTTAAGTCCCGAAAAAAAAAAAAAAAAAACTTTTTTTGAAAATGGTTAAAAATTATTTTCGGGGTCCTTTCCAGAATGGCGCAAATTGGCATGTCCGGGGTCACAGTTTTTAAGTCCCGAAAAAAAAAAAAAAAAAAAAAAAAAAACTTTTGAAAATGGTTAAAAATTATTTTCGGGGTCCTTTCCAGAATGGCGCAAATTGGCATGTCCGGGGTCACGTTTTTAAGTCCCGAAAAAAAAAAAAAAAAAAAACTTTTTTTTGAAAATGGTTAAAAATTATTTTCGGGGTCCTTTCCAGAATGGCGCAAATTGGCATGTCCGGGGTCACAGTTTTTAAGTCCCGAAAAAGCTTTTTTTTTTTTTTTTGAAAATGGTTAAAAATTATTTTCGGGGTCCTTTCCAGAATGGCGCAAATTGGCATGTCCGGGGTCACAGTTTTTAAGTCCCGAAAAAAAAAAAAAAAAAATGGTTAAAAATTTTTTGAAAATGGTTAAAAATTATTTTCGGGGTCCTTTCCAGAATGGCGCAAATTGGCATGTCCGGGGTCACAGTTTTTAAGTCCCGAAAAAAAAAAAAAAAAAAAAATGTCCGGGTTTTTTGAAAATGGTTAAAAATTATTTTCGGGGTCCTTTCCAGAATGGCGCAAATTCGGCATGTCCGGGGTCACAGTTTTTAAGTCCCGAAAAAAAAAAAAAAAAAAAAAAAAAAAAATTTTTGAAAATGGTTAAAAATTTTTTTCGGGGTCCTTTCCAGAATGGCGCAAATTGGCATGTCCGGGGTCACAGTTTTTAAGTCCCGAAAAAAAAAAAAAAAAAAAAAAAATTTTTTTTTTTTTGAAAATGGTTAAAAATTATTTTCGGGGTCCTTTCCAGAATGGCGCAAATTCGGCATGTCCGGGGTCACAGTTTTTAAGTCCCGAAAAAAAAAAAAAAAAAAAAAAATTTTTTGAAAATGGTTAAAAATTATTTTCGGGGTCCTTTCCAGAATGGCGCAAATTCGGCATGTCCGGGGTCACAGTTTTTAAGTCCCGAAAAAAAAAAAAAAAAAAAACTTGAAAATGGTTAAAAATTATTTTCGGGGTCCTTTCCAGAATGGCGCAAATTGGCATGTCCGGGGTCACAGTTTTTAAGCCCCGAAAAAAAAAAAAAAAAAAAAAACTTTTTTGAAAATGGTTAAAAATTATTTTCGGGGTCCTTTCCAGAATGGCGCAAATTCGGCATGTCCGGGGTCACAGTTTTTAAGTCCCGAAAAAAAAAAAAAAAAAAAAAAATTTTTGAAAATGGTTAAAAATTATTTTCGGGGTCCTTTCCAGAATGGCGCAAATTCGGCATGTCCGGGGTCACAGTTTTTAAGTCCCGAAAAAAAAAAAAAAAAAAAAAAAAAAAAAAAACTTTTTTTAAAATGGTTAAAAATTATTTTCGGGGTCCTTTCCAGAATGGCGCAAATTGGCATGTCCGGGGTCACAGTTTTTAAGTCCCGAAAAAAAAAAAAAAAAAAAAAAAAAAAATTTTTTGAAAATGGTTAAAAATTATTTTCGGGGTCCTTTCCAGAATGGCGCAAATTCGGCATGTCCGGGGTCACAGTTTTTAAGTCCCAAAAAAAAAAAAAAAAAAAAAAAAAAATGGTTAAAAATTATTTTCGGGGTCCTTTCCAGAATGGCGCAAATTCGGCATGTCCGGGGTCACAGTTTTTAAGTCCCGAAAAAAAAAAAAAAAAAAACACTTTTTTTTGAAAATGGTTAAAAATTATTTTCGGGGTCCTTTCCAGAATGGCGCAAATTCGGCATGTCCGGGGTCACAGTTTTTAAGTAAAAAAAAACTTTTTTGAAAATGGTTAAAAATTATTTTCGGGTCCTTTCCAGAATGGCGCAAATTGGCATGTCCGGGGTCACAGTTTTTAAGTCCCGAAAAAAAAAAAAAAAAAAAACTTTTTTGGGAAAATGGTTAAAAATTATTTTCGGGGTCCTTTCCAGAATGGCGCAAATTCGGCATGTCCGGGGTCACAGTTTTTAAGTCCCGAAAAAAAAAAAAAAAAAAAAAAACTTTTTGAAAATGGTTAAAAATTATTTTCGGGGTCCTTTCCAGAATGGCGCAAATTGGCATGTCCGGGGTCACAGTTTTTAAGTCCCGAAAAAAAAAAAAAAAAAAAATTATTTTCGGGGTCCTTTCCAGAATGGCGCAAATTTTTTGAAAATGGTTAAAAATTATTTTCGGGGTCCTTTCCAGAATGGCGCAAATTGGCATGTCCGGGGTCACAGTTTTTAAGTCCCGAAAAAAAAAAAAAAAAAAAAACTTTTTTTGAAAATGGTTAAAAATTATTTTCGGGGTCCTTTCCAGAATGGCGCAAATTGGCATGTCGGTCACAGTTTTTAAGTCCCGAAAAAAAAAAAAAAAAAAAAAATTTTGAAAATGGTTAAAAATTATTTTCGGGGTCCTTTCCAGAATGGCGCAAATTCGGCATGTCCGGGGTCACAGTTTTTAAGTCCCGAAAAAAAAAAAAAAAAAAACTTTTTTGAAAATGGTTAAAAATTATTTTCGGGGTCCTTTCCAGAATGGCGCAAATTCGGCATGTCCGGGGTCACAGTTTTTAAGTCCCGAAAAAAAAAAAAAAAAAAAAAAACTTTTTTGAAAATGGTTAAAAATTATTTTCGGGGTCCTTTCCAGAATGGCGCAAATTCGGCATGTCCGGGGTCACAGTTTTTAAGTCCCGAAAAAAAAAAAAAAAAAAAAAAAAAATTTGAAAATGGTTAAAAATTATTTTCGGGGTCCTTTCCAGAATGGCGCAAATTCGGCATGTCCGGGGTCACAGTTTTTAAGTCCCGAAAAAAAAAAAAAAAAAAAACTTTTTTGAAAATGGTTAAAAATTATTTTCGGGGTCCTTTCCAAAATGGCGCAAATTCGGCATGTCCGGGGTCACAGTTTTTAAGTCCCGAAAAAAAAAAAAAAAAAAATTATTTTTTTTTTTGAAAATGGTTAAAAAAAAATTATTTTCGGGGTCCTTTCCAGAATGGCGCAAATTGGCATGTCCGGGGTCACAGTTTTTAAGTCCCGAAAAAAAAAAAAAAAAACTTTTTTTTGAAAATGGTTAAAAATTATTTTCGGGGTCCTTTCCAGAATGGCGCAAATTGGCATGTCCGGGGTCACAGTTTTTAAGTCCCGAAAAAAAAAAAAAAAAAAAAACTTTTTTGAAAATGGTTAAAAATTATTTTCGGGGTCCTTTCCAGAATGGCGCAAATTGGGATGTCCGGGTCACAGTTTTTAAGTCCCGAAAAAAAAAAAAAAAAAAAAACTTTTTTTTGAAAATGGTTAAAAATTATTTTCGGGGTCCTTTCCAGAATGGCGCAAATTCGGCATGTCCGGGGTCACAGTTTTTAAGTCCCGAAAAAAAAAAAAAAAAAAAATTTTTTAAAATGGTTAAAAATTATTTTCGGGGTCCTTTCCAGAATGGCGCAAATTGGCATGTCCGGGGTCACAGTTTTTAAGTCCCGAAAAAAAAAAAAAAAAAAAAAATGTCTTTTTTGAAAATGGTTAAAAATTATTTTCGGGGTCCTTTCCAGAATGGCGCAAATTCGGCATGTCCGGGGTCACAGTTTTTAAGTCCCGAAAAAAAAAAAAAAAAAAAACTTTTTTTGAAAATGGTTAAAAATTATTTTCGGGGTCCTTTCCAGAATGGCGCAAATTCGGCATGTCCAGGGTCACAGTTTTTAAGTCCCGAAAAAAAAAAAAAAAAAAAACTTTTTTTAAAATGGTTAAAAATTATTTTCGGGTCCTTTCCAGAATGGCGCAAATTGGCATGTCCGGGGTCACAGTTTTTAAGTCCCGAAAAAAAAAAAAAAAAAAAAACTTTTTTGAAAATGGTTAAAAATTATTTTCGGGGTCCTTTCCAGAAAGGCGCAAATTGGCATGTCCGGGGTCAAAGTTTTTAAGTCCCGAAAAAAAAAAAAAAAAAAAAAAAACTTTTTTTTGAAAATGGTTAAAAATTATTTTCGGGGTCCTTTCCAGAATGGCGCAAATTGGCATGTCCGGGTCACAGTTTTTAAGTCCCGAAAAAAAAAAAAAAAAAAAACTTTTTTGAAAATGGTTAAAAATTATTTTCGGGGTCCTTTCCAGAATGGCGCAAATTGGCATGTCCGGGGTCACAGTTTTTAAGTCCCGAAAAAAAAAAAAAAAAAAAAACTTTTTTGAAAATGGTTAAAAATTATTTTCGGGGTCCTTTCCAGAATGGCGCAAATTCGGCATGTCCGGGGTCACAGTTTTTAAGTCCCGAAAAAAAAAAAAAAAAAAAACTTTTTTGAAAATGGTTAAAAATTATTTTCGGGGTCCTTTCCAGAATGGCGCAAATTCGGCATGTCCGGGGTCACAGTTTTTAAGTCCCGAAAAAAAAAAAAATTCAGAATGGCGCAAATTGGCATGTCCGGGGTCACAGTTTTTAAGTCCCGAAAAAAAAAAAAAAAACCTTTTTTTTGAAAATGGTTAAAAATTATTTTCGGGGTCCTTTCCAGAATGGCGCAAATTCGGCATGTCCAGGGTCACCGTTTTTAAGTCCCGAAAAAAAAAAAAAAAAACTTTTTTGAAAATGGTTAAAAATTATTTTCGGGGTCCTTTCCAGAATGGCGCAAATTCGGCATGTCCGGGGTCACAGTTTTTAAGTCCCGAAAAAAAAAAAAAAAAAAAAAAAACTTTT
>NC_068435.1:46556935-46640956 GCF_023373465.1 Oncorhynchus keta | reverse complement strand
TTAAGGCTAATCTGAAGATGGTGCTGGCTAAAGCTAAAACTGGCGAGTGTAGAGAGTATAGAGATATTGTTATCCACGTCGGCACCAACGATGTTAGGATGAAACAGTCAGAGATCACCAAAGCGCAACATAGCTTCTGCGTGCATATCAGCTAGAAAGATGTGTCGGCATGAGTAATTGTCTCTGGCCCCCTCCCAGTTAGGGGGAGTGATGAGCTCTACAGCAGAGTCTCACAACTCAATCGCTGGTTGAAACCGTTTTCTGCCCCTCCCAAAAGATAGAATTTGTAGATAATTGGCCCTCTTTCTGGGACTCACCCACAAACAGGACCAAGCCTGACCTGCTGAGGAGTGACGGACTCCATCCTAGCTGGAGGGGTGCTCTCATCTTATCTGCCAACATAGACAGGGCTCTAACAATGAAATAGGGTGCAGGCCAGGCAGCAGGCTATTAGCCAGCCTGCCAGCATAGTGGAGTCTGCCACTAGCATAGTCAGTGTAGTCAGCTCAGCTATCACCATTGAGACCGTGTCTGTGCCTCGACCTAGGTTGGGCAAAACTAAACATGGCGGTGTTCGCCTTAGCAATCTCACTAGGATAAAGACCACCTCCATTCCTGTCATTACTGAAAGAGATCATGATACCTCACATCTCAAAATAGGGCTACTTAATGTTAGATCCCTTACTTCAAAGGCAATTATAGTCAATGAACTAATCACTGATCATAAATCTTGATGTGATTGGCCTGACTGAAAAAACATGGCTTAAGCCTGATGAATTTACTGTGTTAAATGAGGCCTCACCTCCTGGCTACACTAGTGACCATATCCCCGTGCATCCCGCAAAGGCGGAGGTGTTGCTAACATTTACGATAGCAAATTTCACTTTTTAAAAAAAATGACGTTTTCGTCTTTTGAGCTTCTAGTCATGAAATCTATGCAGCCTACTCAATCACTGTTTATAGCTACTGTTTACAGGCCTCCCGGGCCATATACAGCGTTTCACTGAGTTCCCTGAATTCCTATCAGACCTTGTAGTCATTGCAGATAATATTCTAATCTTTGGTGACTTTAATATTCACATGGAAAAGTCCACAGACCCACTCCAAAAGGCTTTTGGAGCCATCATCGACTCAGTGGGTTTTGTCCAACATGTCTCTGGACCCACTCACTGTCACAGTCATACGCTGGACCTAGTTTTGTCCCATGGAATAAAATGTTGTGGATCTTAATGTTTTTCCTCATAATCCTGGACTATCGGACTACCATTTTATTACGTTTGCAATTGCAACAAATAATCTGCTCAGACCCCAACCAAGGAACATCAAAAGTCGTGCTATAAATTGACAGACAACACAAAGATTCCTTGATGCCCTTCCAGACTCCTCTGCCTACCCAAGGACGCCAGAGGACAAAAATCCGTTAACCACCTAACTGAGGATCTCAATTTAACCTTGCGCAATACCCTAGATGCAGTTGCACCCCTAAAAACTAAAAAAATGTCTCATAAGAAACTAGCTCCCTGGTACACAGAAAATACCCGAGCTCTGAAGCAAGCTTCAGAAAATTGGAACGGAAATGGCGCCACACCAAACTGGAAGTCCTCCGACTAGCTTGGAAGGACGGTACCGTGCAGTACCGAAGAGCCCTTACTGGTGCTCGATCGTCCTATTTTTCTAACTTAATTGAGGAAAATAAGAACAATCCGAAATTCCTTTTTGATAGTGTGGCAAAGCTAACTAAAAAGCAACATTCCCCAAGAGAGGATGACTTTCACTTTAGCAGTGATAAATTCATGAACTTTTTGAGGAAAAGATTATGATTATTAGAAAGCAAATTACGGACTCCTCTTTAAACCTGCGTATTCCTCCAAACCTCAGTTGTCCTGAGTCTGCACAACTCTGCCAGGACCTAGGATCAAGAGAGACGCTCAAGTGTTTTAGTACTATATCTCTTGACACAATGATGAAAATAATCATGTCCTCTAAACCTTCAAGCTGTATACTGGACCCTAGTCCAACTAAACTACTGAAAGAGCTGCTTCCTGTGCTTGGCCCTCCTATGTTGAACATAATAAACGGCTCTCTATCCACTGGATGTGTACCAAACTCACTAAAAGTGGCAGTAATAAAGCCTCTCTTGAAAAAGCCAAACCTTGAGCCAGAAAATATAAAAACTTTCGGCCTATATCGAATCTTCCATTCCTCTCAAAGATTTTAGAGAAGGCTGTTGCGCAGCAACTCACTGCCTTCCTGAAGACAAACAATGTATACGAAATGCTTCAGTCTGGTTTTAGACCCCATCATAGCACTGAGACGGCACTTGTGAAGGTGGTAAATTACATTTTAATGGCATCGGACCGAGGCTCTGCATCTGTCCTCGTGCTCCTAGACCTTAGTGCTGCTTTTGATACCATCGATCACCACATTCTTTTGGAGAGAATGGAAACCCAAATTGGTCTACACGGACATGTTCTGGCCTGGTTTAGGTCTTATCTGTCGGAAAGATATCAGTTTGTCTCTGTGAATGGTTTGTCCTCTGACAAATCAACTGTAAATTTCGGTGTTCCTCAAGGTTCTGTTTTAGGACCACTATTGTTTTCACTATATATTTTACCTCTTGGGGATGTTATTCGAAAACATAATGTAAACTTTCACTGCTATGCGGATGACACACAGCTGTACATTTCAATGAAACATGGTGAAGCCCCAAAATTGCCCTCGCTAGAAGCATGTGTTTCAGACATAAGGAAGTGGATGGCTGCAAACTTTCTACTATTAAACCCGGACAAAACAGAGATGCTTGTTCTAGGTCCCAAGAAACAAAGAGATCTTCTGTTGAATCTGACAATTAATCTTAATGGTTGTACAGTCGTCTCAAATAAAACTGTGAAGGACCTCGGCGTTACTCTGGACCCTGATCTCTCTTTGAAGAACATATCAAGACCATTTCGAGGACAGCTTTTTCCATCTACGTAACATTGCAAAATCAGAAACTTTCTGTCCAAAATGATGCAGAAAAATTAATCCATGCTTTTGTCACTTCTAGGTTAGACTACTGCAATGCTCTATTTTCCGGCTACCCGGATAAAGCATTAAATAAACCTCAGTTGGCGCTAAAGACGGCTGCTAGAATCCTGACTAGAACCAAAAATTTGATCATATTACTCCAGTGCTAGCCTCTCTACACTGGCTTCCTGTCAAAGCAAGGGCTGATTTCAGGGTTTTACTGCTAACCTACAAAGCATTACATGGGCTTGCTCCTACCTATCTCTCTGATTTGGTCCTGCCGTACATACCTACACGTACGCTACGGTCACAAGGCAGGCCTCCTAATTGTCCCTAGAATTTCTAAGCAAACAGCTGGAGGCAGGGCTTTCTCCTATAGAGCTCCATTTTTATGGAACGGTCTGCCTACCCATGTCAGAGACGCAAATTCGGTCTCAACCTTTAAGTCTTTACTGAAGACTCATCTCTTCAGTGGGTCATATGATTGAGTGTAGTCTGGCCCAGGAGTGGGAATGTGAACGGAAAGGCTCTGGAGCAACGAACCGCCCTTGCTGTCTCTGCCTGGCCGGTTCCCCTCTTCCACTGGGATTCTCTGCCTCTAACCCTGTTACGGGGCTGAGTCACTGGCTTGCTGGGGCTCTCGTGCCGTCCCTGGGGGTGCGTCACCTGGGTGGGTTGATTCACCGTTGTGGTCGGCCTGTCTGGGTTGGCGCCCCCCTTGGGTTGTACCGTGGCGGAGATCTTTGTGGGCTATACTCGGCCTTGTCTCAGGATGGTAAGTTGGTGGTTGAAGATATCCCTCTAGTGGTGTGGGGGCTGTGCTTTGGCAAAGTGTGTGGGGTTATATCCTTCCTGTTTGGCCCTGTCCGGGGTGTCCTCGGATGGGGCCACAGTGTCTCCTGACCCCTCCTGTCTCAGCCTCCAGTATTTATGCTGCAGTAGTTTATGTGTCGGGGGCTAGGGTCAGTTTGTTATATCTGGAGTACTTCTCCTGTCCTATTCGGTGTCCTGTGTGAATCTAAGTGTGCGTTCTCTCTAATTCTCTCCTTCCCTCTTTCTTTCTCTCTCTCGAGGACCTGAGCCCTAGGACCATGCCCCAGGACTACCTGACATGATGACTCCTTGCTGTCCCCAGTCCACCTGGCCATGCTGCTGCTCCAGTTTCAACTGTTCTGCCTTACTATTATTCAACCATGCTGGTCATTTATGAACATTTGAACATCTTGGCCACGTTCTGTTATAATCTCCACCCGGCACAGCCAGAAGAGGACTGGCCACCCCACATATGCTCTCTCTAATTCTCTCTTTCTTTCTCTCTCTCGGAGGACCTGAGCCCTAGGACCGTGCCCCAGGACTACCTGACATGATGGCTCCTTGCTGTCCCCAGTCCACCTGACTGTGCTGCTGCTCCAGTTTCAACTGTTCTGCCTTATTATTATTCGACCATGCTGGTCATTTATGAACATTTGAACATCTTGGTCATGTTCTGTTATAATCTCTACCCGGCACAGCCAGAAGAGGACTGGCCACCCCACATAGCCCGGTTCCTCTCTAGGTTTCTTTCCTAGGTTTTGGCCTTTCTAGGGAGTTTTTCCTAGCCACCATGCTTTTACACCTGCATTGTTTGCTGTTTGGGGTTTTAGGCTGGGTTTCTGTACAGCACTTTGAGATATCAGCTGATGTACGAAGGGCTATATAAATAAATGTGATTTGATTTGATTTGATTTGATCAGTGCTCAGACTGTTTGCAATAGGCTGAGAGAGGCCGGACTGAGGGCTTGTAGGCCTGTTGTAAGGCTGGTCCTCACCAGACATCACCGGAAACAACGTCGCCTGTGGGCACAAACCCACTGGTCACTGTGGTGCTCTTCACTGACGAGTCACAGTTTTCTCTCACCAGGGGTGATGGTCAGATTCGAGTTTATCATCGAAGGAATGAGCATTACACCGAGGCCTGTACTCTGGAGCAGGAACAATTTGGAGGTGGAGAGTCCGTCATGATCTGGGGCGGTGTGTCACAGCATCATTGGATCCTGACATGACCCTCCAGCATGACAATGCCACCACATACTGCTCATTCTGTACATGATTTCCTGCAAGACAGGAATGTCAGTGTTCTGCCATGGCCAGCGAAGAGCCCTGATCTCAATCCCATTGAGCACATCTGGGACCTGGTGGATTGGAGGGTGAGGGCTAGGGCCATTCCCCTCAGAATTGTCCAGGAACTTGCAGGTGCCTTGCTGGAAGAGTGGGGTAACATATCACAGCAAGAACTGGCAAATCTGGTGCAGTTCATGAGGAGGAGATGCACTGCAGTACGTAATGCAGCTGGTGGCCACACCAGATACTGACTATTACTTATGATTTGTTCAGGGACACATTATTCCATTTCTGTTAGTCACATGTCTGTGGAACTTGTTCAGTTTATGTCTCAGTTGTTGAATCTTATGGTCATACAAATATTGACATGTTAATTTTTCTGAAAGTAAACGCAGTTCACAGTAAGAGGATGTTTATTTTTTTGCTGAGTTTAGAATGGATCTACCGCTTATCAGACTTGCGTTCAATGACAATGACAGATCGTTAACTCGCATTTCTATCTGAAATCAGTTGGGTAGTACAAAAAGTTACATAATGTGGACCTTTTAAATCAAATCGAAGTGTGTTTGTCACATGCTTCATAAACAACAGGTGTAGACTAACAGCGAAATAATTACTTATGGGACCTTCCCAACAGTGCGGACAGAAAGAAAATATAGAAAAGTAAAACACGTAATAATAAATACACAATGAGTATAACTTGGCTGTTTACACAATGTACCAGTATCGAGTCAATGTGCAGGGGTTTGAGGTAATTGAGGGTGATGTGTACATATAACTACGAATAAAGTTGTAGATAATAAACAGTAGCAGCAGTGAATGTGAGGAGTCAAAAAAGTTTGTGCAAAAAGGTTCAAGGCAGATTGTCCAGGTAGCCATTTAACTAACTATTTAGCAGTCTTATGGCCTGGGGGTAGAAGTTGTTCAGAGTCCTTTTGGTTCCAGACTTTGTGGTAGCAGAGAACACAGTCTATGAATAGGGTGGCTGGAGTCTTTGAAAATTGTTTGGGCCTTCCTCTGACACTGCCTGGTATATAGGTCTTGAATGGCAGGAAGCTTGGCCCCAGTGATGTACTGGGCCGTACACACTACCCTCTGTAGCACTTTACGGTCAGATGCCGAGCAGTTGCCAGGCGTAATGCAACCAGTCAGGATGCTCTTGATGGTAAAAGCTATAGAACTTTTTGAGGATCTGTGGGACCCATGACAAATCTTTTCAGTCTCCTGAAGGTGAAAAGGTGTTGTCATGTCCCCTTCTCGACTGTCTTTGTGTGTTTGGACCATGATAGTTTGTTGGTGATGTGGACACCAAAGAACTTGTCTTGCTGACGTTCAGGGAGCGGTTGTTGTTCTGCCAGGTCTTCAACCTCCTCCTGTAGACCAGTGGTTCTTAACCTGGGTTCGGCGGAGGTCAAGACAAACATCCGATTCATATGATTCGTGATGACACGCTCCTCTTGGCCATCATTGGCTGCAGGTGATCACGCTACATCGCTTGGCCTATCTGTGCTGCAGGGAATTTGGTGTGCTCAGTTTGTGACTGTGGTGATGGTACGTCTTGTGATTTCTTTCTTAATATTTTAATCCCTTCATACTTACTATGTCGAGCAAAAAAGAAAGTGGTCGGACGAATATGTACAATATGGATTTACATGTATAACCGAATGTGATGGGAGTCAGTGTCCTAACTGCATGATTTGCAATGTCAAGTTGAGCAATTCTAGTCTAGCACCGGAAAAACTAAGAGAACACTTCCTTAAGCTGCATGGAGATGGAAAATACAAGAACACTACGCTCGCTGAATTCAAGGTGAAGAGAGCCAGATTCGATGAAAGGCTACTCTGCCTGTTCTCGGCTTTGTACCCATCAACAAACCGATCCTCACAGCATCGTACGAAGTTGCTTACCTGATCGCAAAGCAGGGCAAACCACACACCATTGGTGAAACACTCATAAAACCAGCTGTGTTGAAGATGGCGAATATCATGCTGCGAAAAGAGGCCAAAGTTAAGTTATCCCAAATTCCTCTTTCAAATGACACCATCAGCGACAGAATAGAGGACATGAGCAAAGACATCTTGGCTCAAGTAGTTGCAGATCTGATTTCAAGCCCGGCAAAATTCAGCCTTCAACTCGACGAGACCACAGACGTTTCCAATCTAAGCCAGCTTGCTGTATTCGTGCGCTATGTGAAAGACGACGTGATAAAGGAAGAAGTTTTATTTTGTAAGCCTCTTACAACAACAACTAAGGCAGCCGATGTGAAGAAACTTGAGGATGACTTCTTCAAAGACAACAATCTTTCGTGGGATATGGTTTCTGCAGTTTGTTCGGACGGAGCGCCAGTCATGCTCGGAAGAAAGTCTGGTTTTGGTGCGCTAGTGAAAGCCGATGCACCACGCATCATTGTTACGCATTGTATTCAGCACAGGCATGCGTTGGCAACAAAAACTTTGCCTCCAAAACTGGCAGAAGTATTAAAAATTGTAGTGGAATGCGTGAACTATGTGCGAACTGGTGCTCTGCGGCATCGCATCTTCAGTGAGCTGTGTAAAGAAATGGGCTCTGAATTCGAGGTACTTCTGTACCTTTCTAACGTTAGGTGGTTATCCCTGGGACAGGTGCTGAATCGTGTTTTTCCGTGTGTGTGGAATTAGCCCTGTTTTTGCAAGAGCACCAACATTGTCATGCAGATTGCTTCAAAAAATTCTGAGTTCATTCTCATTTTAGCGTACATGGCCGATATCTTCGCAGCTCTCAATCATCTCAATCAAAAGATGCAGGGCGGTGGAGTCAACATCATCGAAGCGGAGGAAAACCTGAAGGCTTTTTTAAAAAAGCTACCGTTATGGAAATGACGAACAGAGAACAATAACCGCAAACTTTCCCCTGCTGGACGACTGTGTAAGTAAGATCGAAGATGTATCTGGAATCGGAGACATTTCTGTGCCCGCTTGAACTGAAGCAAGCAATTGCCACGCACTTAGATGAGCTTGCAAAGTCTCTCGACGGATACTTCCCTACAAGAGAGTCATATCCAGCATGGGTGAGACAGCCGTTCACGTTTAGTGTTGAGACAACAGATGTCAATGATGAATACCTCAATGAAATCATTGAAATTCAGCAGAGCCAGGTTCAACAGCAACTCTTCAGAACAACAACGCTTTCCAGCGTTTTGGTGTCAACAAATTTGTTGACACCAAAACGTTGAAAGCGTTGTTGTTCTGAAGAGTGCTGTTGAACCTGGTTCTGCTGAATTTCAATGATTTCATTGAGTATTCATCATTGACACCTGTTATTGCTAAGAAAGCTCTGGAGATTTTCATACCGTTTGTTACAACATATCTTTGCGAGCAATCCTTTTCGAGGATGCTGGACATAAAAACGAAGAAAGGGAACAGACTTTGTTGCGAAAATGACATGAGTGGCACTTGCCAAGGTAAAGCCGCGCATTTCTGAACTGGTCTCTGAAAGGCAACAGCAGAAGTCACACTGATTTGCAGTAAATATTCATTATTATGTTTTTGTTTTTGTTTGAAAATGATAATCTGTGTGAAAATGTTTTGATGATTTTGTTCTTTGAACACGGTGATGTTGATGCACGGTTCATTTTGTGCACCAGTGAAATATATACCTATGTTTTGAATTTTTTTTTTTTCAATTAAGAAGGGTTCGGTGAATGCGCATATGAAACTGTTAGGGTTCAGTACCTCGAACAAGGTTACGAACCACTGCTGTAGACAGTCTCATAGTTGTCAGTGAACAGGCTTACCACCGTTGTGTGGCAAACTTAATAATGGTAGCAAACTTAATAATGGTGTTGGGGTCGTGTGTGGCCATGCAGTCATGGGTGACCAGGGAGTACAGGAGGGGATTAACATTTACATTTACATTTAAGTCATTTAGCAGATGCTCTTATCCAGAGCGACTTACAAATTGGTGCATTCACCTTATGACATCCAGTGGAACAGCCACTTTACAATAGTGCATCTAAATCTTTTAGGGGGGGGGTGAGAAGGATTACTTATCCTATCCTAGGTATTCCTTAAAGAGGTGGGGTTTCAGGTGTCTCCGGAAGGTGGTGATTGACTCCGCTGTCCTGGCGTCGTGAGGGAGTTTGTTCCACCATTGGGGGCCAGAGCAGCGAACAGTTTTGACTGGGCTGAGCGGGAACTGTACTTCCTCAGTGGTAGGGAGGCGAGCAGGCCAGAGGTGGATGAACGCAGTGCCCTTGTTTGGGTGTAGGGCCTGATCAGAGCCTGGAGGTACTGAGGTGCCGTTCCCCTCACAGCTCCGTAGGCAAGCACCATGGTCTTGTAGCGGATGCGAGCTTCAACTGGAAGCCAGTGGAGAGAGCGGAGGAGCGGGGTGACGTGAGAGAACTTGGGAAGGTTGAACACCAGACGGGCTGCGGCGTTCTGGATGAGTTGTAGGGGTTTAATGGCACAGGCAGGGAGCCCAGCCAACAGCGAGTTGCAGTAATCCAGACGGGAGATGACAAGTGCCTGGATTAGGACCTGCGCCGCTTCATGTGTGAGGCAGGGTCGTACTCTGCGGATGTTGTAGAGCATGAACCTACAGGAACGGGCCACCGCCTTGATGTTAGTTGAGAACGACAGGGTGTTGTCCATGATCACGCCAAGGTTCTTAGCGCTCTGGGAGGAGGACACAATGGAGTTGTCAACCGTGATGGCGAGATCATGGAACGGGCAGTCCTTCCCCGGGAGGAAGAGCAGCTCCGTCTTGCCGAGGTTCAGCTTGAGGTGGTGATCCGTCATCCACCCTGATATGTCTGCCAGACATGCAGAGATGCGATTCGCCACCTGGTCATCAGAAGGGGGAAAGGAGAAGATTAATTGTGTGTCATCTGCATAGCAATGATAGGAGAGACCATGTGAGGTTATGACAGAGCCAAGTGACTTGGTGTATAGCGAGAATAGGAGAGGGCCTAGAACAGAGCCCTGGGGGACACCAGTGGTGAGAGCGTGGGTGAGGAGACAGATTCTCGCCACGCCACCTGGTAGGAGCGACCTGTCAGGTAGGACGCAATCCAAGCGTGGGCCGCGCCGGAGATGCCCAACTCGGAGAGGGTGGAGAGGGAGGATCTGATGGTTCACAGTATCGAAGGCAGCCGATAGGTCTAGAAGGATGAGAGCAGAGGAGAGAGAGTTAGCTTTAGCAGTGCGGAGCGCCTCCGTGATACAGAGAAGAGCAGTCTCAGTTGAATGACTAGTCTTGAAACCTGACTGATTTGGATCAAGAAGGTCATTCTGAGAGAGATAGCGGGAGAGCTGGCCAAGGACGGCACGTTCAAGAGTTTTGGAGAGAAAAGAAAGAAGGGATACTGGTCTGTAGTTAAGCAAGCACACGGAAGGGCCCCCGCGTTGAGGGTCAGCGTAGCGAATGTGATGTTGCCTATCCTCACCACCTGGGGGTGTCCCGTCAGGAAATCCAGAATCCATTTGCCGAGGCAGTTGATCAGTCCCAGGGTTCATAGTTTATTGATGAGCTTGGAGGGCACTATGGTGTTGAACGCTGAGTTGTAGTCAATAAACAGCATGTCCCTCTTGTCTCGGTGGGAAAGGCCAGTGTAGAGTGCAATACAGATTGCGTCATCTGGGGATCAGATGGGGCGGTATGCGAATTTGAGTGTCAATGTGAGCCATGGCCAGCCTTTCAAAGCATTTCATTCCTACAGGAGTGCTACGAGGCGATAGTCATTTTTAAAGATTACCATGGCGTTATTGGGCACAGGGACTATGGTAGTCGGCGTGAAACATGTAGATATTACAGACTGGGTCAAGAAGAGGTTGAAAATATTAGTGAAGACACTTGCTAGCGCATGCTCAGAGTTCACGTCCTGGTAATACGTCTGGCTCTGCGGCCTTGTGAATTAACATTAAAAGGTTATCACCTGTTTAACGGTCTTACTCACGTCAGCTAGAGAGAGCGTGATTATACAGTTGTCAGGTTTAATTTGATTATATTGTGTGTAAAATTACATTAAGTGTGTGTTATAGTGTATGTGGTTACGATGGTGTTAGGTGTATATTTTATGATGTTAGGTTGGCATTATATGCTGGTCGGTGTGTATGCTATTAAGTGTGTAGGCAGCAGCAGGCAGCAGGTGTGTTAAATGAGGATATACGTGCTTGTGTGAGGTGTGTATTACATGTTGTTAAGTTTGGTTGTATTATGGTGTGTTAGGTATGCATTATATGGTGTGTGTGTTGTCCAGCCCGTCCCATACGAGCCCTGTCACTGGCGTCCGGACTCACAGCCTGCACGGCCTTGTCTCCCCCAGGATGCGGAAGCCAAACCCAGTCTTCTCCTCAACAGGTGCACCTCCACATCCTGGTACTCTGGACCTGACGAGGGGAGAGAAAGAGAGAGGGGAGAGAGGGGGACAGAGAGAGAGGTGGAGGAAGCAGAGTGAGACAGAGGGAAATAGGGGCAGAAATATAGGGAGCGGAGAGGGATGGAGAGGGCAAAAGAGATAGGGAGGGGAAAAGGGGGTGGAGACAGACAAAGACAGGTCAGAGAGGAGGAAGAAATAGACCACAAATTGAATACAGAGAAATAGATTGCACAAACATAGACTAACGTGGCCAAGAGAGGAAAGAATGCAGCACTGATTTGTAATCTGTTTGGAGTAAGAGTCCTTTCTTCATCTAGGCTGAACAACAAAAACATGATCTGCATAAATTATACTGTTTGCATTTTAGTATTCACATGCAGTGTTGATAATAAAATGACGCGCCCACACACCAATCAATTAACATAATACAACAATCCCCATCAAAATCTGACTGTTTAAATATCTGTTTGTTTTGCATGGGCTGTTTCGCTTCATAGTCAGTTACAAAGGACAATTTGTCATCAATCCAGACACCAAAGTACTTATATTGAGAAACAAGCTAAGTTTGGGCAAATATGCAGGTCCTCAGGGTCAACATTTCATAACCTAGAAAACCCGAATGAGCTTGGTTTTATTTGTAAGTAACACTAATTTAAGATCTATAAGTGAATCAAAATCATGCACAAGATTACAAAACTGTGTCATCTGCATAGAGATGAATGTTACAAGTATTAACAGTGTTTCCTATGTCATTAATTTACAGAGTGAACAATAATGGACCCACAATCGAACCCTGAGGAACACCTTTTTGAATCTCAAGAAATGCAGATTGAATCCCCTGTCAAGATAGCTGGAGTTCTGTCACTAAGATAATTCTGAAACCATAAACAGGGTGTACACTACCGGTCAACATTTTTAGAACACTATAAACAGGGTGTACACGACCGCTCGCTCCACTACTTCCGGGTTGGAGCGAGCGGTCGCATTCGCACTTCTCGGTCCGCAGGTAGTATTACTTTTCATTACTTTTCATTACATTTCATTATAGTACAACGGTTTGATTTGTCTAATCTTAGCAATTTCTTCTTAGCTAGCTACATAGCCGTCTTTGTATCAAAGATAATTACATTTACATTTACATTTAAGTCATTTAGCAGACGCTCTTATCCAGAGCGACTTACAAATTGGTGCATACACCTTATGACAACCAGTGGAACAGCCACTTGCATCTAAATCTTGTTGCGTAATTATCGTATTTCGTCGTCCTAACGTAGTCTACTGCCCAGCAGCTAGCCACATAGCTAACGTCCACCATCTAGCAGCACTGTAGAAACTATTACACTCAACTGAATGACTTGATTAGTGTAGTGTTAGCTAGCTACATAGTTGTCTTTGCTGTCTTCGTATCCAAGATAATTGTGTAGTTTAGAGTGTGTAGTCTTAGAGTGATTATCTTAATTTACCGAGGTTAGCTAGCCAGCTATTTGTCGTCCTTAACGTAGGAGACACTGCTAGCTAGCTAACAGCTAACAGCTAACAGCTAGCCAACGTCTACCGAATATAACTTCCCACTCAACAACCCGGTCGCATTCCGCTTCGCTCCACAGGTAGTATCACATTTTCATTTAATTTCATTACAGCACAACGGTTTGATTTGCTTGATCGTAGCTAGCTACATAGCTAGCTACATAGCCGTCTTTGTATCAAAGATAATTGTGTAGTCTAGAGCGATTTTCTAGGTTAGCTAGCCAGCTATTGTCATTCTTTTAACGCAACGTAACGTAATCAACACTGCTAGCTAGCCAACTAGCCCCCGAATAGCTGCACTGTAGAAACTATTACACTCAACGGAACGACTTGATTAGTGTAGTGTCAACAACGCAGCCACTGCCAGCTAGCCTACTTCAGCAGTACTGTATCATTTTAATCATTTTAGTCAATAAGTTTCTTGCTACGTAAGCTTAACTTTCTGAACATTCGAGACGTGTAGTCCACTTGTCATTCCAATCTCCTTGCATTAGCGTAGCCTCTTCTGTAGCCTGTCAACTATGTGTCTGTCTATCCCTGTTCTCTCCTCTCTGCAGACCATACAAACGCTCCACACCGCGTGGCCGCGGCCACCTAATCTGATGGTCCCAGCGCGCACGACCACGTGGGTTCCAGGTCTCCGGTAGCCTCTGGAACTGCCGATCTGCCCAACAAGGCAGAGTTCATCTCAGCCTATGCCTCCCTCCAGTCCCTCGACTTCTTGGCACTGACGGAAACATGGATCACCACAGATAACACTGCTACTCCTACTGCTCTCTCCTCGTCCGCCCACGTGTTCTCGCACACCCCGAGAGCTTCTGGTCAGCGGGGTGGTGGCACCGGGATCCTCATCTCTCCCAAGTGGTCATTCTCTCTTTCTCCCCTTACCCATCTGTCTATCGCCTCCTTTGAATTCCATGCTGTCACAGTTACCAGCCCTTTCAAGCTTAACATCCTTATCATTTATCGCCCTCCAGGTTCCCTCGGAGAGTTCATCAATGAGCTTGATGCCTTGATAAGCTCCTTTCCTGAGGACGGCTCACCTCTCACAGTTCTGGGCGACTTTAACCTCCCCACGTCTACCTTTGACTCATTCCTCTCTGCCTCCTTCTTTCCACTCCTCTCCTCTTTTGACCTCACCCTCTCACCTTCCCCCCTACTCACAAGGCAGGCAATACGCTCGACCTCATCTTTACTAGATGCTGTTCTTCCACTAACCTCATTGCAACTCCCTCCAAGTCTCCGACCACTACCTTGTATCCTTTTCCCTCTCGCTCTAATCCAACACTTCCCACACTGCCCCTACTCGGATGGTATCGCGCCGTCCCAACCTTCGCTCTCTCTCCCCCCGCTACTCTCTCCTCTTCCATCCTATCATCTCTTCCCTCTGCTCAAACCTTCTCCAACCTATCTCCTGATTCTGCCTCCTCAACCCTCCTCTCCTCCCTTTCTGCATCCTTTGACTCTCTATGTCCCCTATCCTCCAGGCCGGCTCGGTCCTCCCCTCCCGCTCCGTGGCTCGACGACTCATTGCGAGCTCACAGAACAGGGCTCCGGGCAGCCGAGCGGAAATGGAGGAAAACTCGCCTCCCTGCGGACCTGGCATCCTTTCACTCCCTCCTCTCTACATTTTCCTCCTCTGTCTCTGCTGCTAAAGCCACTTTCTACCACTCTAAATTCCAAGCATCTGCCTCTAACCCTAGGAAGCTCTTTGCCACCTTCTCCTCCCTCCTGAATCCTCCTCCCCCACCCCCCCTCCTCCCTCTCTGCAGATGACTTCGTCAACCATTTTGAAAAGAAGGTCGACGACATCCGATCCTCGTTTGCTAAGTCAAATGACACCGCTGGTTCTGCTCACACTGCCCTACCCTGTGCTCTGACCTCTTTCTCCCCTCTCTCTCCAGATGAAATCTCGCGTCTTGTGATGGCCGGCCGCCCAACAACCTGCCCGCTTGACCCTATCCCCTCCTCTCTTCTCCAGACCATTTCCGGAGACCTTCTCCCTTACCTCACCTCGCTCATCAACTCATCCCTGACCGCTGGCTACGTCCCTTCCGTCTTCAAGAGAGCGAGAGTTGCACCCCCTTCTGAAAAAACCTACACTCGATCCCTCCGATGTCAACAACTACAGACCAGTATCCCTTCTTTCTTTTCTCTCCAAAACTCTTGAACGTGCCGTCCTTGGCCAGCTCTACCGCTATCTCTCTCAGAATGACCTTCTTGATCCAAATCAGTCAGGTTTCAAGACTAGTCATTCAACTGAGACTGCTCTTCTCTGCATCACGGAGGCGCTCCGCACTGCTAAAGCTAACTCTCTCTCCTCTGCTCTCATCCTTCTAGACCTATCGGCTGCCTTCGATACTGTGAACCATCAGATCCTCCTCTCCACCCTCTCCGAGTTGGGCATCTCCGGCGCGGCCCACGCTGGATTGCGTCCTACCTGACAGGTCGCTCCTACCAGGTGGCGTGGCGAGAATCTGTCTCCTCACCACGCGCTCTCACCACTGGTGTCCCCCAGGGCTCTGTTCTAGGCCCTCTCCTATTCTCGCTATACACCAAGTCACTTGGCTCTGTCATTACCTCATGGTCTCTCCTATCATTGCTATGCAGATGACACACAATTAATCTTATCCTTTCCCCTTCTGATGACCAGGTGGCGAATCGCATCTCTGCATGTCTGGCAGACATATCAGTGTGGATGACGGATCACCACCTCAAGCTGAACCTCGGCAAGACGGAGCTGCTCTTCCTCCCGGGGAAGGACTGCCCGTTCCATGATCTCGCCATCACGGTTGACAACTCCATTGTGTCCTCCTCCCAGAGCGCTAAGAACCTTGGCGTGATCATGGACAACACCCTGTCGTTCTCAACTAACATCAAGGCGGTGGCCCGTTCCTGTAGGTTCATGCTCTACAACATCCGCAGAGTACGACCCTGCCTCACACAGGAAGCGGCGCAGGTCCTAATCCAGGCACTTGTCATCTCCCGTCTGGATTACTGCAACTCGCTGTTGGCTGGGCTCCCTGCCTGTGCCATTAAACCCCTACAACTCATCCAGAACGCCGCAGCCCGTCTGGTGTTCAACCTTCCCAAGTTCTCTCACGTCACCCCGCTCCTCCGCTCTCTCCACTGGCTTCCAGTTGAAGCTCGCATCCGCTACAAGACCATGGTGCTTGCCTACGGAGCTGTGAGGGGAACGGCACCTCAGTACCTCCAGGCTCTGATCAGGCCCTACACCCAAACAAGGGCACTGCGTTCATCCACCTCTGGCCTGCTCGCCTCCCTACCACTGAGGAAGTACAGTTCCCGCTCAGCCCAGTCAAAACTGTTCGCTGCTCTGGCCCCCCAATGGTGGAACAAACTCCCTCACGACGCCAGGACAGCGGAGTCAATCACCACCTTCCGGAGACAGCTGAAACTCCACCTCTTTAAGGAATACCTAGGATAGGATAAGTAATCCTTCTCACCCCCCCCCCCTAAAAGATTTAGATGCACTATTGTAAAGTGGCTGTTCCACTGGATGTCATAAGGTGAATGCACCAATTTGTAAGTCGCTCTGGATAAGAGCGTCTGCTAAATGACTTAAATGTAATGTAAATGTAACACATACTCATTCAAAGGTTTTCTTTATTTTAACTATTTTCAACATTGTATAATAATAGTGAAGACATAAAAATGATTAAATAACAGATATGGAATCATGTACTAACCAAAAAAGTGTTAAACAAATCAAAATATATTTAATATTTGAGATTCTTCAAATAGCCACCCTTTGCCTTAATGACAGCTTGTGTAAAACATCAGATAGCTCTGCTGGACTGAACCAAGGGCAAGACCTATTTTGAATTCTCCGTTTGTAAAGGGAGCATGTTTATCTACAATACATTTGAAAACATTTGAGAAGTGGTTCAGAGCCAACTCTGGGTCAGGAATAGATGCAATACAATCAAAGTCACCAAAATAAATGCCTCAAAAAAGGCCTGTTCATTGTCATTTTAAAAATTCCTTGTTGATAAAAACAAGGTTTGGATCTAAATCTATCCTTGACACATACAATAGGAAAGTGGTCACTATTATCCAAAGCAAATTGTAATGTGTACGTTGGGAAGCAAGTACAGGGAGTGAAAATGTAATAAATAGAACAAAACAAGAAACACGAAAAGCGATAACGCCCTGAGGAGAGAACCAAGGGGAGTGACAGATATAGGGGAGGTAATCTGGAAGGTGATATAATCAAGGTGAGTGTCATGAGGCGCAGGTGCACGTAACGATGGTGACAGGTGTTCGTAATGATGAGACAACTGGCAACATCGAGCGCCAGAGAGGGGGACCAGGGGTAAACATGACAGTACCCGCTCTCTGATGTGCGGCCGAGGTGCGGGATGGGAGCCTGAAGACCCGGCTGAGGCGCAGAATGGGAGCCTGACAAGCCACCTGAGGCTTGAGAACCTGTCGAGCCAAACGAGGCATGAAAGTTTGACAAGCCATGGGATGGGAGCCCGCCGAGCCGGCTGAGGCGTGAGATGGGATCCCCCACAAGCCGGCTGAGGCACGGGAAGGGAGCCCCATGAGCCGGCTGAGGAGCGGGATGGGAACCTGACGAGCCAGCTGAGGCGTGGCACGGGATGGGAGAATGACATTTATTTATTTTATTTTTACCCATATTTCTCCCCAATTTCGTGGTATCCAATTGTTTAGTAGCTACTATCTTGTCTCATCGCTACAACTCCCATACGGGCTCGGGAGAGACGAATGTTGAAAGTGATGTGTCCTCCGATACACAACCCAACCAAGCCGCACTGCTTCTTAACACAGCGCACATCCAACCCGGAAGCCAGCAGCACCAATGTGTCGGAGGAAACACTGTGCACCTGGCAACCTTGGTTAGCGCGCACTGCGCCCGTCCCGCCACAGGGGTCGCTGGTGCGCAATGAGACAAGGATATCCCTACCGGCCAAGCCCTCCCTAATCCGGACGACACTAGGCCAATTGTGCGTCACCCTACGGACCTCCCGGTCGCGGCCGGTTACGACAGAGCATGGGCGCGAACACAGAGTCTCTGGTGGCACAGCTGGCACTGCTGTACAGCGCCCTTAACCACTGCGCCACCCGGGAGGCCCTGACAATCCAGCTGAGGCATGGAGAGCCTGACGAGCCATCCGTGGCTTGAGAACCTGTCTAGCTATCTGAGTCATGGAAGTTTGACGAGCCAGCTGAGGCCTCCTCAGTTGCTTCGACAGTGCCACTTGTACCTGATGTCACCAGTAAAAACAATACTTCCTGTTTTTTCCCCTAGGAAGTTATTCTGTAACGTGTACGCTGGGAGTCGGGAAGCAAGTACAGGGAGTGTAAATGTAATAATAAATAGAACATAACCAAACAAGAAACACGTAAAGCATAGAGACATGAAACAGAGTCAATAAAGCCTGAGGAAAGAACCAAGGGGAATGACAGATAAAGTTGTGGTAGGTAATCAGGAAGGTGATGGAGTCCAGGTGAATGTCATGAGGCGCAGGTGCGTGTAATGATAGTGACAGGTGTGCGTAATGATTAGACAACTGGTGACGTCGAGCGCCGGAGAGGGGGGGCTTGATTAAACGTGACACAAATACCCCACTATTTGTAAATATGAGGTCAATAAAAGGCAATTCCATAGGGCCCTTTAAGTTAGGAGAAGTGGGATTTGTAATCAGCTGGGTCAAATTTAAATTAGTGCAAAAATGATTTAAATAGTGAGCATCCTGCTTTCCCCATGCAAGATTAAACTCTCCAGTGATCAACACCTCTGGGGTTGTAAAAATGGCAATTAAATCAGTGAGTTCTGGTACACATTTCTTGGTAGAGGGGGAAGGATAGATTCCTTTAACTCTTATTTTTGAGTTTGAACTCAACTGAAGACATAAACCCAACACTTTACATTGTATAGGATTGGATGTAGCTTTTCACAGAGACACAGAAAGAAGATTAGTTGTGTAAATAGCAACACCACAACCTCAGAGTCCAGAGTTTTCAGATCAAATAAAGGGTCTGCCTGAGAGGCCCAGATCTTGACATTATCCGTTTTAGGTAATAAACTACGAATATTAAGATTTAAAAATGATTAAACCTTTTCTGAATGTAAAGTTTTAGAGTTTCAATATAAATCAGATTACTTTGAGATTTCAGAACAACAGGAAAGATTGGATTATAGCAATTAGGAAAATTAAACAAAGTAGGAATAGCAATGACATTTCTCCAGTTAGCACCATTAGGCATGTCACCACTTTCAGATACAACATGTTGAACTCTCACAGTGACCAAAGAGGAGATGGTAAAAACTGACTTACATGTCATGCTAACATTGTCCTCACATCAATTTAGTTGACCAAGAACCTCAGACCCTAGTGAAGCATAACCCACCTTAGACCCCGGCGATGCCATCACAATGTTGGCCGATATGGAAGGAACCTCCGGCACTCCATGAAAAGATGGTGCTGGAACATCAGGCTCCAGAGCTGCGAAGCTCTTCGATGTTGGCAGCTCATTCATGAATCCCGTCTCAACTTCCACGATGAACAGCGACGTGTCTCCCTGTCTGGCCAGCCAGGTCCAGGAGAGGATCATCCCGCCGACTCCATTTTTTTGTCGGTGAGCAATCACTTCTGAGCAGTGGCCAGTCAACCAAAGAAAATCTGCCTGAAGGCGATATTCCCATCATTCCATTGTGATGCAAGGCCCTTGGAGTGGAGGAAGATGAGAAAATTGCAAGTCTTGGCTTTCCCAATAGTCTGTGCAAATCAGCTATTTGTATGCCCAGCGTAGCGACTTCTTCTCTGTAGCCGTCCGCGAGCAAGCAATTGTCGCACTGAAAGTCAGGGTGTTCGACTTCATCCCGGAACAGGGCGAAGTATATATTACCCCTGCAGCGTTGATAGCGCAACAAGTCCTTCATTATTGCACCCTCATTATCGCACCCTCTCCCAACATGTCTTATATCTCCTAGATATAGGATGTACACTTCCAAAATGTTGTAACAATGACGCTGGGAGTCATGAAGCTGGTGCAGTCGGCTAACTGCTAGCTTGCCTGACCGGTCTGCTAACTGCTTGCTAACCCGGCCTGCTAACTGCTAGCTTGCCCCGGTCTACTAACTGCTAGCTGCCGAGCCCGGCCTGCTAACTGCCAGCTTACCTGCCTGGTCTGTAACTGCTAGCCCATGCTAACTGCTTGCTTGCTAACCCGGCCTGCTAACTGCTAGCTTGCCCCGGTCTACTACCTGCTAGCTTATTTAGCTCCAGCCTACTAACTGTTAGCTTGTTAGCATCGGCCTGCTAACTGTCTGAATCGCTGTGTCCCCAGCCAGCCCAACCACTCACTGGACCCATATGTTCACTTGGCTAAGCATGCCTCTCTCTAATATCAATATGCCTTGTCCATTACTGTCCTGGTTAGTGATTACTGTCTTATTTCACTGTAGAGCCTCTAGCCCTGCTCAATATGCCTTAACCAACCATGTTGTTCCACCTCCTACATATGCGATGACATCACCTGGTTTAAACATCTCTTGAGACTTTATCTCTCTCTTCATTACTCAATGTCTATGTTTACCTACAATGTACTCACATCCTACCTTACCTTTGTCTGTACACTAAGCCTTGAAACTATGCTATCGTGGCCAGAAACCTGCTCCTTTTACTCTATTTTCTGAACGTGCTAGACGGCCAGTTCGTATAGTCTTTAGCCGTACCATTATCCTACTTCTCCTCTGTTCCTCTGGTGATGTGGAGGTTAATCCAGGTCCTGCAGTGCCTAGCTCCACTCCCAACCCACAGGTGCTTTCATTTGTTGACTTCTGTAAACGTAAAAGCCTTGGTTTCATGCATGTTAACATTAGAAGCCTTCTCCCTAAGTTTGTTTTACTCACTGCTTTAGCACACTATGCCAACCCAAATGTCTTAGCCGTGTCTGAATCCTGGCTTAGGAAAACCACCAAAAACCTTGAAATTTCCATTCCTAACAATAACGTTTTCCGCCAAGATAGAAGGGGGCGGTGTTGCAATCTACTGCAAAGATACCCTGCAGAGTTCTGTATTACTGTCTAAGTCTGTACCCAAACAATTTGAGATTCTACTTCTAAAAATGTACCTATCCAGAAACAAGTCTCTCACTGTTGCCGCTTGGTATAGACCTCCCTCTGCCCCAAGCTGTGCCCTTGATACCATATGTGAATTGATTGCCCCCCATCTATCTTCTGAGCTCGTGCTACTAGTTGACCTAAACTGGGACATGTTTAACACCCCGGCCATCCTACAAACTAAGCTTGATGCCCTCAATCTCACACAAATGATCAATGAACCTACCAGGTACAACCCCAAATCAGTAAACACGGCCACCCTCATAGATGTCATCCTAACTAATTCACCCTCCAAATACACCTCTGCTGTTTTCGATCAAGATCTCAGCGATCACTGCCTCATTGCCTGCATCCGTAATGGGTCTGCGACCAAACGACCACCCCTCATCACTGTCAAACGCTCCCTGAAACATTTCTGCGAGCAGGCATTTCAAATCGACCTGGCCGAGGTATCCTGGAATAACATTGACCTCATCCCGTCAGTAGATGATGCCTGGCTATTCTTTAAAAGTGCCTTCCTCACCATCTTAAATAAGCATGCCACTCAAAAAATGTAGAACTAGGAATAGATATAGTCCTTGGTTCACTCCAGACCTGTCTGCCCTTGACCAGCACAAAAACATCCTGTGGTGTTCTGCATTAGCATCGTATAAGCCCCCGTGATATGAAACTTTTCAGGGAAGTTAGGAACAAATATACACAGGCAGTTAGAAAAGCTAAGGCAAGCTTTTTCAAACAGAAATTTGCATCCTGTAGTACTAACTCAAAAAAGTTCTGGGACACTGTAAAATCCATGGAGAATAAGAGCACCTCCTCCCAGCTGCCCACTGCTCTGAGGCTAGGAAACACTGTCACCACCAATCCACTATAATTGAGATTTTCAATAAGCATTTCTCTACGGCTGGCCATGCTTTCCACTTGGCTACCCCTACCCCGGTCAACTGCCTGGCATGAGCCACAGCAACCGGCTAAAGCCCCCATAATTTCTCCTTTACCCAAATCAAGATAGCTGAAGTTCTGAAAGAGCTGCAAAATCTGGGCCCTATACAAATCAGCCGAGCTACACAATCTGGACCCTCTCTTTCTAAAATTATCTGCCGAAATTGTTGCAACCCCTATTACTAGCCTGTTCAACCTCTCTTTCGTATCGTCTGAGATTCCCAAAGATTGGAAAGCTGCCGCGGTCATCCCCCTCTTCAAAGGGGCCCAAACTGCTACAAACCAATATCTATCCTACCCTGTCTTTCTAAGGTCTTCGAAAGCCAAGTTAACAAACAGATTGCTGACCATTTCGAATCCCACCATACCTTCTCCGCTATGCAATCTGGTTTCAGAGTTGGTCATGGGTGCACCTCAGTTTGAGATTCTACTTCTAAAAAGGTTCTAAACGACATCATAACCGCCATCGATAAGAGACATTACTGTGCAGCCGTATTCATCGACCTGGCCAAGGCTTTCGACTCTGTCAATCACAACATTCTTATTGGCAGACTCGACAGCCTTGGCTTCTCAAATGATTGCCTCGCCTGGTTTACCAGCTACTTCTCTGATAGAGTTCAGTGTGTCAAATCGGAGGGACTGTTATCCCGACCTCTGACAGTCTCTATGGATGTGCCACAGGGTTCAATTCTCGGGCCGACTCTCTTTTCTGTATACATCAATGATGTTGCTCTTGCTGCTGGTGATTCTCTGATCCACCTCTACACAGACGACACCATTCTGTATACTTCTGGCCCCTCCTTGGACACTGTGTTAACTAACTTCCAGATGAGCTTCAATGCCATACAAATCTCCTTCCGTGGCCTCCAACTGCTCTTAAACGCAAGTAAAACTAAATTTATGCTATTCAATCGATCACTGCCCGCACCTGCTCGCCCGTCCAGCATCACTAATGTGGACGGCTCCGACTTAGAATACGTGGACAACTACAAATACCTGTCTGGTGTGTGTCTGGTTAGACTGTAAACTCTCCTTCCAGACTCACATTAAGCATCTCCAATCCAAAATTAAATCTAGAATCGGCTTCCTATATCCCAACAAAGCATCCTTTACTCATGCTGCCGAACATAGCCTCGTAAAACTGACCATCCAACCGATCCTCGACTTTGGTGATGTCATCTATAAAATAACCTAAAACACTCTACTCAAAAACTGGATGCAGTCTATCACAGTGCCATCCGTTTTCTCACCAAAGCCCCATACACTACCCACCATTGCGACCTGTACACTTTCATTGGTTGGCCCTCGCTTCATACTTGTCGCCAAATCCACTGGCTACAGGTTATCTACAAGTCTCTGCTAGGTAAAACCCTGCCTTATCTCAGCTCACTGGCCACCATAACAGCACCCACTCGTAGTACGCGCTCCAGCAGGTATATCTCACTGGTCACCCCCAAAGCCAATTCCTCCTTTGTCTTTCCTCTGCTGCCCATGAATGGAACGAATTGCAAAAATCTCTGAAGCTGGAGACTCACATCTCCCTCACTAGCTTTAAGCAGCAGCTGTCAGAGCAGCTTACAGATGACTGCACCTGTACATGGCCCATCTGTAAACAGCCCATCTATCTACCTACCTTATCCCCATACTGGTATTTATTTATTTTGCTCCATTGCACCCCAGTATCTGTACCTGCACATTCACCTTCTGCCAATCTAGCATTCCAGTGATTAATTGCTATATTGTAATTACTTCACCACCATGGCCTATTTATTTCCTTAATTAACTTACTTCATTTGCACTCACTGTATATAGAGTTTTTGTTTTCTCTTGTTCTACTGTATTACTTACTGACTGTATGTTTTGTTCATTCCATGTGTAACTCTGTGTTGTTGTATGTGTCGAATTGCTACGCTTTATCTTGGCCAGGTCGCAGTTGCAAATGAGAACATGTTCTCAACTAGCCTACCTGGTTAAATAAAGGTGAAATAATAAATAAATAAAAAATAAAAGTTGGTAGGTAGAATAATAAAGAACATAGAGCGATTAACAAAAAATGAAGCATCTGTACATGAACACAGACCCAATATATATATATACAGTGGGGAGAACAAGTATTTGATAAACTGCCGACTTTGCAGGTTTTCCTACTTACAAAGCATGTAGAGGTCTGTCATTTTTATCATAGGTACATTTCAACTGTGAGAGATGGAATATAAAACAAAATCCAGAAAATCACATTGTATGATTTTTAAGTAATTAATTTGCATTTTATTGCATGACATAAGTATTTGATACATCAGAAAAGCAGAACTTAATATTTGGTACAGAAACCTTTGTTTGCAATTACAGAGATCATACATTTCCTTTAGTTCTTGACCAGGTTTGCACACACTGCAGCAGGGATTTTGGCCCACTCCTCCATGCAGACCTTCTCCAGATCCTTCAGGTTTCGGGGCTGTCGCTGGGCAATATGGACTTTCAGCTCCCTCCAAAGATTTTCTATTGGGTTCAGGTCTGGAGACTGACTAGGCCACTCCAGGACCATGAGATGCTTCTTACGGAGCCACTCCTTAGTTGCCCTGGCTGTGTGTTTCGGGTCGTTGTCATGCTGGAAGAGCCAGCCACAACCCATCTTCAATGCTCTTACTGAGGGAAGGAGGTTGTTGGCCAAGATCTTGCGATTACATGGCCCCATCAATACGGTGCAGTCGTCCTGTCCCCTTTGCAGAAAAGCATCCCCAAAGTTTCCACCTCCATGCTTCACGGTTGGGATGGTGTTCTTGGGGTTGTACTCATCCTTCTTCTTCCTCCAAACACGGCGAGTGGAGTTTAGAACAAAAAGCTCTATTTTTGTCTCATCAGACCACATGACCTTCTCCCATTATTCCTCTGGATCATCCAGATGGTCATTGGTAAACTTCAGATGGGCCTGGACACAGTGCACTGGCTTGAGCAGGGGGACCTTGTGTGCGCTGCAGGATTTGATTCCATTACAGCGTAGTGGGTTACTAATGGTTTTCTTTGAGACTGTGTTCCCAGCTCTCTTCAGGTCATTGACCAGGTTCTGCCGTGTAGTTCTGGGCTGATCCCTCACCTTCCTCATGATCATTGATGCCCCACGAGGTGAGATCTTGCATGGACACCCAGACCGAGGGTGATTGACCGTCATCTTGAACTTCTTCCATTTTCTAATACTTGTTGTTGCCTTCTCACCAAAGCTGCTTGCCTATTGTCCTGTAGCCCATCCCAGCCTTGTGCAGGTCTACAATTGTATCCCTGATGTCCTTACACAGCTCTCTGGTCTTGGCCATTGTGGAGAGGATGGAGTCTGTTTGATTGAGCTTGTGGATAGGTGTCTTTTATACAGGTAACGAGTTCAAACAGCTGCAGTTAATACAGGTAATGAGTGGAGAACAGGAGGGCTTCTTAAAGAAAAACTAACAGGTCTGTGAGAGCCGGAATTCTTCCTGATTGGTAGGTGATCAAATACTTATGTCATGCAATAAAATGCTTATTAACTACGTAAAAATCATACTATGTGATTTTCTGGATAGTTGTTTTAGATTCCGTCTCTCACAGTTGAAGTGTACCTATGACAAAAATTACAGACCTCTACATGCTTTGTAAGTGGGAAAACCTGCAAAATCGGCAGTGTATCAAATACTTGTTCTCCCCACTGTATATAGATATATATATATTTGTTTTACACCTACAGGGGGTATATCATTAATGTAATGAAGCTACTGTATGTTGATTTGGTTGTTTGTTTTTGGTTGTAGTAGAGCTAATTTCTGCCACTACTGGATGAAGCAAATATTACTTTGTCATATGTTCCCAGTCAAGGAAAATACTAAAGTGCAGAAACAGGAAGAGTGGCTTTGCTGGCATGCAATAAAAAAGTGAGTTTTCCCCACCAAGATTTACATTTACATGCTAAAATCACCACTGCCTTATACCATGAAACAATACTCAAGCCTACTCTCATAGATGGCCCTAGACTTCTCATAGAGGTCGTATGGGTCAGGCTTGTTGAGGTCGAAGCCCTCTGTAGAGTCGGGGACCGAGGTGCTGTGCTGTGGCTGGGTAGGGAAGGGTGTGCCTGAGGGAAGCACTGGGGCTGACAGACTGGTCTGGGGACTACCATGGGGGTCCCACTGCTCTGGTACCTGAATGCACAGCAGCAGAAATAGAGAAAGGGATGGGAAGGAAGAGAGCGAGAGAGAGAAGGTTGAGGGAGCAGGGAAAGTAAAGTGAGAAATGTATGAGTTATGAATTACATGAATTTAATACAGTCAGGTTTACTTAATTGTTTATACAATTGCATCTTAAAGCTGAAATGCAGTATACAGACGAATCAAATCAATAGGGGATTAAATTCATAAGTGTTTTTCATTCATGACTACATGGAACTCTATTCCACATCAAGTAACTGACGCAAGCAGTAAAATTTGATTTAAAAAAACTGATTAAAAAACACCTTATGGAACAGCGGGGACTGTGAAGCAACACAAACATTTGCACAGACACACGCATACCCACACATACGATAACATACGCACTATACATACAACCCCCCTGGAAAAAGCCCTGGAAGCAGAGGGGGGGCTAATCCCTCCATGCCCCACATAACAGAACATTGCTCTTGCCCCAGACCACCTGAGCTGAAGAAACTCCTTCGTACACCTTCAGACTAGTCTCAAGTGCCTACATATTCTGCCCATCCCTGACCATCACAGAAACGTAATATGCATACACCGACACTGCTATGCCTGTCAACACACCCATGCCTGTCTAACACACTCCCTGCAGTCTCCTGCGTAGCAGGCCCAAAAAAGGCTCAATGGCTAGTGTATATAACTGCCCCGGTAGAGAGCATCCTTGTCTAATGCCCCACCTCACCCAGACTGGCCTACTGAGCCCCCCTCCCACCTTGACCATACATGACACCCAGCATACCCAGCATACAACATCTTCACACAGGCCAAAAACATTTCCCCAAACCCAAACACCGACGTCACATTAAACAGATACTCATGCTCCACTCCATCAAAAGCCTTTTCTTGGTCAAAAGAGACCAGTCCAAAGTTCACATTAGAAACTCTCGACAAGTCCAACATGTCCCTGATCAAGAACAAGCTGTCCGTGATGGAGCATCCTGGGATACAATACGTCTGGTCCTTGTGTACTACACAGTCCAGATGGAACATCAGCCTGTTAGCGACGACCTTGGAAAATATCTTGTAGTTCGCACAAAGCAATGACACAGGCCTCCACAGTTCCTAAATTTACACAAGTCCCCTTTCTTGTGTAGGAGAGTCAGATCCGCACGACGACAGCTCATCGGCAACTCTCCTATCCCAATGCAGTCACGAACATACAATAGAAGTCCAGTGCAATTATTCCCCAGAAATTTTTATTAAAATCCACTGGGAGTCCATCGACCCCGGTGCACGGCCGGGGACATCTGGATTACGGTCTCTGCCAGTTCATGGGAGAACAGGGAATGTCAATATCATCCTTCTCTGCCAGAGAGAGCTTAGAGAGGTCTGCAAACAAAACCTGAGCACAAATAGGATCACACAGTTCTGCCCTGTACAATTCAGAATACAACTCCACAGTCTGCTCCCGCATCTCCCCCACCACAGAGGTCACCCGCACATCGGACAGCCATAGACAATGCATACCCTTGGCTTCAGCGCTCTGTCTTTCCAAACCAAAGGAGGAGGAGCTGGGAGCATCCATCTCCTTGAGCATGGAGAACTAGCTCTTACAAGTGCGTCATTCGCTTTAACCAGGATAAAACTGCCAAGGTCCCTACGTAATTGAGCTTAATTAGCATGGAGACCTACATTGCCTTACCTCACCAGCTCTACCTCCACCAGACTTATACTCCGCTCGAGTTCCCCCAATACTCTCGTAACCTCTGAGGGTGAGAGAGCTGTATACTGTTTACAGAAAAGCAGAATTTGGATTTTTCACACATCCCACCATTGACTCTGAGACTCATACTCCTCTCTTCGCTGCCATTACATTTTACATTTACATTTACATTTAAGTCATTTAGCAGACGCTCTTATCCAGAGCGACTTACAAATTGGTGCATTCACCTTATGACATCCAGTAGAACAGTCACCTTACAATAGTGCATCTAAATCTTAAGGGGGGTGAGAAGGATTACTTATCCTATCCTGCCCCCACCTTCCTAAAAAGTCTGGAATAGGATGCAATAGGATGCATTCCGAGGCCCTGGTGAAATAGACAGCAGAGTCATGTTAATGTGGTGATACAAAAACCCCCCGGGAGAATGGTAGAGTCCAACACCCTATTGCTGATTCCTGGACATGTAAAACTGATTGAGTCGGGCTGCACTCACCCTAGCCCCGAAGACCTACACCCATGTATACCGTCTTGTGTTGGGATGTCTAGTTCTCCAAACATCCACTAGTTCAAACTGATGTCCCTTAACACCCCCAGCTGAGCCTGAATGAGGCTCCTCCCCATTTCTGTATTTTGTCAAATCCATTATTCAGTTCCAGTCCCCACCGACCACCAGCGTCTCTTCAGGTGCTACCTGTGAGAGTTCCTGTCTAAGACACCCAAACAGAAGCCCAAATTTCTCCCCCTGTGTTTGGTGCATACACATTTATAAGGACAAACCTCCTGTTGTTAATTTTTGCTTTAACTACAAGCAGTCTACCGCTACACATCTCCTTTGAGAAGCCAATTTATACAGCCAGAGCGGGTGCAAAAAGGACTGCCACCCTTACACTAACGTTTGTTCCATGGCTAAACACACTTGCCCATTTCCACCAGAGCCTCCAATCAACCTCATTCACCACATCTCTATGTACCTCCTGCAGAAACAACACGTATACTTTTTTTGTTTTACAAATTCACCCAACAGACTCCTCTTTCCTACATCTCTGACGCTATTTATATGAACCTCTTTCAACTAGGGAGCAGTATTTTTATGTTTGGAAAAATAACGTTCCTAAAGTAAACGGCCTATTTCTCAGGTCCATATGCTTGAATATGCATATAATTTACAGATTAGGATAGAAAACACTCCAAAGTTTGCAAAACTGTCAATATATTGTCTGTGATTATAACAGAACTGATACTGCAGGCGAAAACTTGAGGAAAATCAAACCAGGAAGTGGCTTCTATTTTGAAAGCTCCATATTCCATAGCCTGCCTTTGCTCCATTTAAAGGGATATCAACCAGATTCCTTTTCCTATCGCTTCCTCAAGGTGTCAACAGTCTTTAGACATAGTTTCAGGCTTTTATTTTGAAAAATGAGCGAGAAAGATAACATCGCGTCAGTGGATAGCTGGGTGTTCGCATGAGTTTTGCTTGGGCAACACAGTGGCGCAACCATTGACTCTCCCTCTCCTACTGAAAAAGAAACAGTGCCGGTTGATATATTATCAATTATATATTTTAAAAACAACCTGAGGCTTGATTATAAAAACGTTTTTGAAATGTTTCTGTGGACATTATGGAAACTATTTGGAATTTTCGTCTGCGTTGTCGTGACCACTCTTTCCTGTGGATTTCTGAACATAACGCGACAAACAAACGGGGGTATTTTGGATATAAAAATCATCTTTATGGAACAAACAGAATATTTGTTGTGTAACTGGGAGTCTCGTGAGTGAAAACATCCGAAGATCATTAAAGGTAAATTATGAATTTGATTGCTTTTCTGATTTTCGTGACCGAGCCACCTGATGCTAAGTGTACTTAATGTTTTATCGTGCGATCGATAAACTTACACAAACGCTTGGATTGCTTTCGCATAATTTCAAAATCTGACACAACAGGTGGATTAACAAAAGGCTAAGATGTGTTGTCCTATATTGCACTTGTGATTTCATGAATATAAATATTTATAGTAATATTTATTGTATTTCGCGCTATGCTATTCAGCGGTTGTTGATGACACTTATCCTGATAGGGGGATTGCAGCCATAACAAGTTTAGAACAAATTCTTACTTTCAAAGACCACCTAGGAGCAGTGGGTTAACTGCCTTGTTCAGGGGCAGCACAACAGATTTGTACTTTGTCAGCTAAGGGATTTTAACTTGCAACCTTTTAGTTTCTAGTCCAATGCTCTAACCACTAGGCTACGCTGCCGGCCTCATCATATGTGACAGGGCTTGCAAACCATTACAGACGACAAAGGGAAGCACAGCCTTGAGCTGCCCAGTGACACGAGTCTACAAGATGAGCAAAACTACTTCTATGCTTGCTTCGAGGCAAATGGCACTGAAACATGCATGAGAGCACCAGATGTTCCGGAAGACTGTGTGATCACGCTCTCCGCAGCTGATGTGAGTAGGACCTTTCAAAAGGTCAACATTCACAAGGCCGCAGGGCCAGACGGATTACCAGGATGTGTACTGCGAGCATGCGCTGACCAACTGGCAAGTGTATTCAATGACATTTTCAACCTCTCCTTGTCCGAGTCTGTAATACCAACATGTTTTAAGCAGGCTACCATAGTGCCTGTGCCCGAGAACACCAAGGTAACCTGACTAAATGACTACCGACTCGTAGCACTCTCGTAGCACAACTCTCAGTTGTGATCATGAAGTGCTTTGAAAACCTGGTCATGGCTCACATCAACACCATTATCCCACCATAGTGCCCTCAAAGCTCATCACTAAGCTAAGGATCCTGGGACTAAACACCTCCCTCTGCAACAAAATCCTCGACTTCTGGGCCACCCCCAGGTGGTGAGAGTGGGTAGCAACACATCTGCCACGCTGATCCTCAACACTGAGCCACCCAGGGGCGCATGCTCAGTCCCCTCCTGCACTCCCTGTTCACCCATCACTGCATATGGCCTGGCACGACTCCAACACCATCATTAAGTTTGCAGATGACACAACAGTGGTAGTAGACCTGATCACCGACAACGACGAGACAGCCTATAGGGAGGAGGTCAGAGACCTGGCTGGGTCGTGCCAGAATAACAACCTATCCCTCAACGTAACCAATACTAAGGAAATGATTGTGGACTACAGGAAAAGGAGGACCGAGCACGCCCTCATTGTCATCGACAGGGCTGTAGTGGAGCAGGTTGAGAGCTTCAAGTTCCTCGGTGTCCACATCACCAACAAACTAGAATGGTCCAAACACACCAAGACAGTCGTGAAGAGGGCATGACAAAGCCAATTCCCCCTCGGGAAGCTAAAAAGATTTGGCATGGGTCCTGCGAACCTCAAATGGTTCTACAGCTGCAACATTGAGAGCATCCTGGCTGGTTGCATCACTGACTGGAACGGCAATTGCTCGGCCTCTGACCGCAAAGCACTACAGAGGGTTGTGCGTATGGCCCAGTACTCCACTGGGGCTAAGCTGCCTGCCATACAGGACCTCTCCATCAGGCGGTGTCAGAGGCCCTAAAAATTGTCAAAGACCCCAGCCACCCCAATCATAGACTGTACAAGTCTAGGACAAAAAGGCTTCTCAACAGTTTTTTACCCCCAAGCCATAAGTTGCTGAACAGGTAATCAAATGGCTACCCGGACTATTTGCATTGCGCCCCGCAACCCACCACCCGCCAACCACTCTTTACACTACAGCTACTCATCATATATGCATAGTCACTTTAACCATATCTACATGTACATACTACCTCAATCAGCCTGACTAACTGGTGTCTGTATGTAGCCTCGCCACTTTTATAGCCTCGCTACTGTATATTGCCTCGCTACTGTTTTTCACTGTCTTTTTACTGTTGTTTTTATTTCTTTACTTCCCCATTGTTCAACTAATACTTTTTTTTGCACTATTGGTTAGAGCCTGTCAGTAAGCATTTCACTGTAAGGTGCTGTTGTATTCGTTGTATTCAACACACTTGACAAATAAACTTTGATTTGATTTGAAGTAAATAAACATCTGCATTTTGAAAGTGTATTTTTATCATTCTTTTAAGGAAAGCATAAAGATGCTGATGAAGAAATACAGTACTTTTCAGCTTTATCCTACATTTTGCGTTTAAAGCATTTTAAAGATAGAAGCCGCCTGCATTTGTTTATTAGGCTACTGTGCAGTCTGACAAGTAAACATAGCCTACAGTACATACTGTAGTATACATGCCAATACCGCCTGACTCTGGACTAATGCATCAGCTGTCACCCATATTTCCAGCGAGACTATTCAAGCCATCGAGTCACTCATGAATGAAGATGATGAGCGATCAGCAAAGGCCATCTGTAATCTGCTGGCATCACGTCACATCAACATTGCATCACAGTTAGAAGACAGTTGAAGAAACTTGCGTGGACTTATGGAAAGGCTTGGTAAACATGTTATATATATATTTAAGTTTGGCTATTACAAACCAAAAGGTACATAAAATATTGTAGCCTACACCTCACGGACTGCAATAGAGTTTCCACAATAATTCACTGTTGCCTTCTTTTTCAGGTATCATGGCTCGAGATTTCTTTGAGGAAGAAATCATCAAGAGATATGCTGGACCCTATGTCAGAGAGGTATTTCTGGGACTACTTCGTTTGTTTCATTTAAAATATATTTTTCTCGTTATTTCATTAACAAAAGCATAAATATGTTGATGAAGAAATACAAAATGCTTCCAGCTGTCCATCACTACTGTAAATAAATGTTTTCGTTAAATCCAGTTTGGATTTAAGTATAACTTTTGACTGACGCCTATTTTCTAATACCTGCCCCCAAAATTCATATCTAAGGGACATTTTTCACGCCATTTTTAGTTACATTGTTTTAGTTTGAATGTGCAGACTGAACAGTGGGAAAGTTTCTCTAGTCAGCACCATTATTTGTGCAAAGCCCCTTACAATGTTGCTCTGTGCTACCGAGTGGGGGTCCACCCCCCTCCCCTTCATCCTCCTCCCTTCCCGATGCTCTAGGCCCGTCTTCTAGAGAACTGCAAGGCAATCCCATTGTGCACCACTCGGGAGCCATGACCAGTATGACCAATATATACATTGTCCTGCTAATAACAGGGTTATTACACTCTGTAAATGTGAATTGAATGTAGGAGAATATAACACATTAGATCTGGTTTAGATAAAACAATGGGAAAAACCATACTTTTTTATTTTTATTTTTGTATCATCATCTTTAAAATGAACAAGATAAAACAAACATTCAGATAGGATGATGGGGACAATTTCAGTGAAAAATATAAGAGGGCAACAGTACTTGTTCAAAGTTTCAGAACGATAAATTCCAAAATGAGTGTGCTACATGACATTTATCATGAAGTCACCCAGGTGTCCCACACAAGTAGCCCAAATGTACCCAAGTGGCCAAATTGGTGAAGGTATACATTTTGAAACAAATAACTATATACAAAATAGCTAAATGGTATTCTAACACACCCCCAAAAATGAGAAAAATAAATAAAATAAATAAAAAATTGGGAGAAAAAAAAATGATTGATAAAAAAAATATATGAAAATATATACAGTGCCTTGCGAAAGTATTCGGCCCCCTTGAACTTTGCGACCTTTTGCCACATTTCAGGCTTCAAACATAAAGATATAAAACTGTATTTTTTTGTGAAGAATCAACAACAAGTGGGACACAATCATGAAGTGGAACGACATTTATTGGATATTTCAAACTTTTTGAGCAAATCAAAAACTGAAAAATTGGGCGTGCAAAATGATTCAGCCCCTTTACTTTCAGTGCAGCAAACTCTCTCCAGAAGTTGAGTGAGGATCTCTGAATGATCCAATGTTGACCTAAATGACACATACTAATCATATGCATATACTATATTCCTGGCATGAGTAGCAGGGCGCTGAAATGTTGCGCAATTTTTAACAGAATGTTAGAAAAAGTAGGGGGTAGGAGTAACAGGTTAATGCAAAAATCCTGCTATTCTACACATTTTGCCATGAGCTTGAGAGAAAATGTTTGTTTTAAAGCAAATTTCCTGTAAATTAACGATTTTATTCGTATTTACAGATGGCATACACGTTTGTTATGAAGGCACATGAAATTCACATGTTTGAGAAGGCATTTCTGCCCCCCCAAAAAATGTATTTAAAAAAAGTTTATGTTCAAAAGGCTCTACTGTGAAATGGTGACCCGCGACGTATGCCTAGTTTCCTGAAACATATCACATATAAGGAAATCAGTCAATTGAAAAATAAACATTGGATTTCACATGACTGGTAATACACATCTGTCGTATTGCGTTGTGTGACAAAACTGCACATTTTAGACTGGTCTTTTATTGTCCCCAGCACAAAGTGCACCTGTGTAATGATTATGCGGCTTCTTGATATGTCACACCTTTCAAGTGGATGGATTATCTTGGAAAATGAGAAATGCTCACTAACTGGGATGCAAACAAATTTGTGGACAAAATTAGAGATAAATACGGTTTTTGTGCTTATATAAAATTTCTGGAATCTTTTATTTCAGCTCATGAAACATGGGACCAATACTGCATGCTGCATTTATATTTTTTGTTCAGATCAGTCCTTTCGGGAGCCCAGATAATTTATTTATAAATTCCATCATTGGCTGGATTGGTAGTTGCATTTCCCAAGGGATCCGTAGTGCAACATAGCTGACGTAAGTTGTAACTAGAAAAAAGGAGTTGGCTGGTAAATGAAAACTATCCTTTTTTGTTGGTTAGTCCCTGCCCATTTTGGCCGTATGCTTCTTTTTGGTTCCAAGTGTTCTACACCCCCGGATGTCAACAAGGACTAGAACCATCTAAACCTTCTGAAAGCCTGATCTAGGATCAGGTCTTTCCTGTCCATGTAATCTTATTTATTATGATCAAAAAGGAAAAAGTGGTCCTAGATCAGCTCTCTGTTCTATGAATATGGATCCTGGAAAACCAAAATCCATATGAACAGAGAATTTTTTTTCTCATATCCTCGCTTCAGTTACGTCAAGGTCAGAGCTTGTGAATGTGTCTACACAGAAAGTGGTTTGATTTGAAGAGTTGTTTTGGCATTCCACTGAATTTCATGTTCCCTCCTAATTTGCTAAACATCCTTTACTAGAGAAGGAACGACTCCCTTAATGAGGTTAGTGCAGATTCATGATTCCAAATAGAGAAGCAAAGCTTAACCAATTAACCTCTTATGACATTCAACAAAATACCTTTCAGTACAGACAGTAGACTACATTGAAAATGCTTTTTAGTCAAGGACTAGGCTTATTCTGTGACTGGGGAAACTCACCCTCATAGTATAGGCATACCGTATGTAATATATAATATAATAATATATGCCATTTAGCTGACGCTTTTATCCAAAGCGACTTACAGTCATGTGTGCATACATTCTACGTATGGGTGGTCCCGGGAATCGAACCCACTACCCTGGCGTTACAAGCGCCATGCTCTACCAACTGAGCCACAGAAGGACCACACATGTATGTAGCCAAACACAAATAGACTCAAGAAGATGTCAATATAAGAGCTATGTGAATATGCAACAATCATGTATGTGTGATGATGACTTTTTTTATATGTAGAAGAGCGTCAAAGGGAATTAGATCAGTGCTACTGTTCTAGCCCCACAGTGAGGGCCTAGTTCTGCAGCCTGCAGTATGTGGGCGCTGCAATCAGAGGCCTTTTGTGCTGCAGTAGTCCCATTATCTCTACTTGTTACCGAAAACAGAAAATGATGGGAGGGACTCTGGGCCTTTCTACTCTAAATGCCACTGCAACATTGACCACATAAAACATGTGATGTCCTCAATGGTCTCTAAATGGCGTCATGAAAATAACTCTTTAGTGCCTGGGCGGCATTTAGGACTTGTCTTGAATGAAGCCCTCTCACTCACGAGCTCAGTTGTTTTTTATTAATTAATCACTCCAGGCAGGTACATAGAGAAACATAGTGGGAATTACAGAGATCAAAGACATGCAGGGCAATCAGCATTTCCCCCCTGTTTACTCACTCGCTCACTCTCTTCACCTCTTCTATGTGCTTGTCTTCTTTTAGGAATAAATGATTTACAATGATGCTTCACTTCATGTCTCCCAACTTTTCCAGCAGCCCTTTAGTCAAAAAACATTGGGTTTTTTTCACATAAGAAAAACATTGTTATTGAAAGAAAATACCTGCATAATATAGTAATAGTCTTTAATTAAAAGGAGACAAATTGACCCTTCAATGTGGTATTACTACTAACCCTTTGAGATAAAGGACTTCTATTGTTACCTCACTTGTTTGAACTGCACATAGCAACCTTCAGACTCGACAGATTTGACAAGAAAATGCTAAAACCTAGTCACGAAACAAATACTGTCTGTTAACCTGATGGCAATGTTAAGCTGTGATTGCAAACAAAGAATATTCAAAGAATGTTCGAAGTAGGTGACCATTCATTTCTAACCAAACAGAGAGACCATTGACAGATATGTTAAATCAGTGGACTCATTATGTAGAAGTAAAGTTTTTCAAGAGGGAGCTTTTCAACTATATATTAGCAAAAACAAATTTCTTAAACCAGTAGCATTTTCCAAATTTCAAAAATGCTTGAGACACCAACTCCAAAATGTGAAGGAAGTGGTTAAAGCTATGGTAGGATACTGAACATGTTGTTGATGTAAAAGCTATCAAAAGACTTCACTGGTGACAGAAGAGTTCCTGAGTTCTGTCTGTCTGTCTGTCTGTCTGTCTGTCTGTCTGTCTGTCTGTCTGTCTGTCTGTCTGTCTGTCTGTCTGTCTGTCTGTCTGTCTGTCTGTCTGTCTGTCTGTCTGTCTGTCTGTCTGTCTGTCTGTCTGTCTGTCTGTCTGTCTGTCTGTCTGTCTGTCTGTCGTGGAGAGGCTTGTTTTCCTTTTTATCCAGTGGTGACCAAATAATGGCAGCAATGAGATGGAAGAAGGAAAGTGTGGAAGAAAAATCTGCTCTAATAGCATTGAGTGAGTGGTGAAAGAGAGGCAGGCCATGTTCCTGGTCGGTATGTAATATTATCCATGGTGTCATTTTACTTCCAATCACGTTTTGGGGCATTGGAAGCTAAAAGAAAAGGATTATTAAAACAAATTGCTTTAATTACTTCTCAGGAACTTGCTGAGAAGTGAAATGGGACAGACCTTAAAATCTCGGTAGATTTCATAGTGGTGGGAAAAGAGAGGAGGGTTGTAACGACGTTCGTCTGTTGAATGAAGAGAGTCAGACCGAAATGCAGCGTGTAGGTTACTCATGACTTTAATGAAAGTATCGCGGTACATGAAATAACTGAATATAAGAAAACAACAACGAAACGTGAAACTAATTACAGCCTATCTGGTGACTACAACACAGAGACAGGAACAAACACCCACAAAATACAAAGCGAAACTGAGGCTGTCTAAATACGGTTCCCAATCAGAGACAACGACAAGCACCTGACTCTGATTGGGAATCGCCTCAGGCAGCCAAACCTATACCACACCCCTAATCAGCCGCGATCCCAAATAAAACAAACCCCAATACGAAACACAACATATAAACCCATGTCACACCCTGGCCTACCCAAACATATAACAAAAACACAAAATACAATGACCAAGGCGTGACAGAACCCCCAAGGTGCGGACTCCCGGACGCACCTCAAGAGTATCGGGAGGGTCCGGGTGGGCGTCTGTCCATGGTGGCGGTTCTGGCTCGGGACGTGGACCCCACTCCATAAATGTCCTATTTCCTCCCCTTCGCGTCCTGGGATAATCCACTTTCTCCGCCGACCATGGCCCAATAGTCCTCACCCAGATCCCCACATAACTGAGGAGCAGCTCGTGACAGAGGGGCAGCTCGGGACAGAGGGGCATCTCAGGACAGAGGGGCATCTCAGGACAGAGGGGCATCTCAGGACAGAGGGGCATCTCAGGACAGAGGGGCAGCTCGGGACAGAGGGGCAGCTCAGGACAGAGGGGCAGCTCAGGACAGAGGGGCATCTCAGGACAGAGGGGCAGCCCAGGACTGAGGGGCAGCTCGGGACTGAGGGGCAGCTCGGGACAGAAGCAGCCCGGTACTGAGGGGAAGCCCGGTACTGAGGGGAAGCCCAGTACTGAGAGGAAGCCCAGTACTGAGATGAAGCTCAGGCAGGTAGTAGGCTCCGGTAAATCCTGGCTGGCTGGCAGATCTGGAAGAGACTGGTTGTCGAGCAGATCTGGAAGAGACTGGTTGTCGGGCAGATCTGGAAGAGACTGGTTGTCGGGCAGATCTGGAAGAGACTGGTTGTCGGGCAGCGCTGGGCAGACTGGGAGCACTGGCGGCGCTGGGCAGACTGGGAGCACTGGCCGCGCTGGGCAGACTGGGAGCACTGGCGGCGCTGGGCAGACTGGGAGCACTGGCCGCGCTGGGCAGACTGGGAGCACTGGCCGCGCTGGGCAGACTGGGAGCACTGGCCGCGCTGGGCAGACTGGGAGCACTGGCCGCGCTGGGCAGACTGGGAGCACTGGCCGCGCTGGGCAGACTGGAGACTCCGGCAGGGCAGGAGAGGAGAAAAGCTCTGGCTGCGCTAAACAGGCGGAAGACTCCAACAGCGCAGGAGAGGAGAAAAGCACTGGCTGCGCTGAAAAGGCGAGGCGCACTGGAGGCCTGGTGCGTGGTGCTGGAACTGGTGGTACTGGATCGAGGACACGCACAGGAAGCCTGGTGCGGGGAGCTGCTACCGGAGGACTGGTGTGTGGAGGTGACACAGGATGGGCTAGACCGTGAAGGCGTACTGTTGATCTTGAGAGCAGTGTAGGCACAGGACCTGCAAGGCTAGGGATGTGCACAGGAGGCCTGGTGCGTGAGGCTGGCACCAACTTCACCAGCTGACTAACACGCACCTCAGGTTGAGTATAGAGCGCTAACTCAGGTGCTATCAAATCCCCGACACGATCCGTCGGACGAATATTATATTGATAGAGGAAAATATAGTTTAGATGATCAATTATGTATACTTTAATGATTAGAACCATTCATGCTAATACTCATAATCATAATTATGTTATGATTTGAAAAGTATGGGTTCTTAATTGTACTGTTACTGAAAATGTAAGCAGAAATTAATTGTGTCTGTGTCTCCTGGGAAAGTTTTGAAGCAGGGATAAGATAGTACTTCAAACAGATAAGAATGTTTTGGTTGGATTCCATTAGCAGAGAGAAGTATATCCTTTAGGCAGGTTGGAATGTAGTTTAATGAGGGGAGTGAAACTATCTCCAGGACTGAATACTGCGCCATTGTACGGCTGGGAGAGGGGGTGTAACTGATGACGTCATTTTATGTCTTCTTCAGATTTAATGTTCTTTGTATTTTGGGTCAGTACTCATCAAGAATAAATGCTGAACTTGTTTTTTAAGACTGGTCTCTTGCTAATTCATGCAAATGATAAACTTAAAACTTATCATGAATTAGAAATGAGTGCGAATTTAATTGGTTTTGGCAATAAAACATAAGGGAATTTAAAATTCCTCTATCAATTTGGTCCTTCGAGCCGGATCTAAACATCTCTCTCTGTGCCTGGGGGTAGTAAGCTGGAAAATCGTGCACGGACGAGTTTGACTCGTTTTACTAAAGACCTGACCTCTGAATTGAGGTTAAAAATTGAAACAGGCCTGCGTATTACCACAGAGGACAGAGAGAGTGACTAGATACAACGAACATTGCTTTCCCAGTCGGCGATAAGGTCAGTATGTTTTATTCTTGATTAAGGGGGAATGATTTAAATTATCATAGAGTGATTTAAGTTGTTCTCAGTTTAAAAGTCAACTCTACAAATAGGCTATGCTTGGAGCGACATTGTAGTTCAAAGTCCTATAGAGAACAGGGATTACTGTATACGGGTGAAAACTAATGTCAGATTGAGCGATGAATGGACGGGGGGGGGTCTTTCCCGGTTTTTAGTAGTCTGTGTTCTTGATAGTGCAAAGTGATCGTTTGGTTGAGGTTCCGTGGGAAGAAACGGAACAGGTGATTTTATGCCATCAGCTTTCAAGAATAGACACTGCAGGATTGGTTTTGGGACTGGCCTCGGTCCATTTGTTTTCGGTCAACTTTACAAGTAGGCTATGTTTGGAGCGACATAGTTCAAGTTAAAAGTCCTAAAGGAACGAGGATTACTGTATACGGGTGAGTTAAATGTCAGATTGAACAATGTATCCAGCGGAGAGACGGAACAAGTGACCCCATAGATATATAGTAGATTATGGGGAACAATTGAGTTGCTTTTCTGTTGGTCATTTTCAATCAACTCTACAGATTAAGCTATATTTGGGGCGATATTTTAAGTTCAAAGTCCTATAGGAACATTGATCGCTGTATACGGGTGAAAACTAGTATCAGATTGAACGACGAGTGGACGGAGACTCTTGAGACTCGGTCTATTTGTCTTCGGTCAACCCTACAAATAGGCTGATTTGGAGCGACAATCTTAGCAAAAGTCCTAAAGGAACAGTAATGTATCGTATACGGGTGAGACTTAATGTCAGACTTTAGTAGATGAGGATCCCAATAAAAGAGATATTAACCATAAGGTGTTAAATATTGGAATTACTAGGCGTAAGTAGATAAGGATTCCAATAAAGAGAAATTAACATAAAGGGTTGAAGATTGGAATTATTTTGGGGCAGGAATTTATTATAATGGGTAGTAACCCTTCTAAACTGCTTTCTGAAGAGACGGAAGATTACCGTTATATGAAACCAAAAAAAAAAAGATAGAAGGAATATAGATTTCTGTCCTAAATGGGGAAAAAGGTATGGTTTTGACGGACGCCTAGATGTTGAAAAGTTAGAATTCCTGGTAAAACAAATACATAAGGAATGTGGTAATAATGTGAAAAAGAAAAATACAAGATGTTTTAATTGTAACAAAATTGGGAGTGTAACACTCCACGAAAAAATCATCAACAGGTTGTAATTTAACTGTGGGGAAGTCAGAGGCGACAATCGAGTAAAGAAAGGGAACTGAGGGAAAACTTTGGGCGTTTAAATTTGGGCTATTTTCTGTTGTCTAGATGTCGGAGTAACAAATACAATTAACTGTGAAAAAGGGGATAACGGAGAGATATAATACAATTCCAGCCGTTATGGCTATTTATGAATCAATTGACATGAGAAGTTTAACACAAAAACAGGGTACGTTAAATGTTAGGGTAAATTAAATTGAGAAGTTCGGTTGGGTTTACTCTGATTATAATTTAAAACTGAACTCAATCGGAATAGGGAATATATATTTTACAAAGGCGGGCAGATTTGTGTCTATAGCCAAGCAACGGAATTGCTAGACACTCAAATGGGGCTATATAGTGCAACGCTTTTGACTATAAATTAGGTAAGAATAGTTTAATCGTAAGAAGTTGTGATTGTTTTTCTGATTATTGATGTTTGGTTAAGGTAACGCCAGTGAATTTGAACAAAAAAGTAACGTATTCTAAAAACGATCTGGTTTCCGTTCTCATTGCGGGGTACAAAGGAAAAGTCTTATCTTAAAGGGACAGTGCACGGTAATCACAGTGGTTTGAGTGTATGACAGTGGGAAAAAATATTGTAGGACGACAATTCGAAGAGAGAAAAATAAGTTACATGATACATCAAGAGATTTAAAACGAACGACGTGAAGGGATCATAAGAATTATTGGGTGTCGTTGTAGGAGTAAATGTTTGGGTTAAGGGGATTTCCCTGTTCCCAGAGACAAGGCATTCTCTGCATTCTCGCTAATGCTGGTCTGAGTTGTAATTAGACAAGTGAATAACGTATTGGGAATAGAGTTGTAATTAAAATACTAAGTCAAAGACGAGACAGGTATTTAGAGCAAAATGGATTCTAAATGATAACAAAGAGACAATTATGATTTATGCCCATCGAAAAGATTTTATAAAATTGGCGAATTTAAGAATGATTGGTTGGGGTGGTAAATTATAATTCAGAATTTGAACAGATGTGACAAATTAGGTTTGGTTAATCGAACAATAATTATTTACAATTATTTTGAAGTCGCTACGAATTGGCAGATTGAGCGCTTGATGATGACGTCACTAGCGCGACACTTTTGTCACCAGAAAACTGGCAATAACGGAGCAAACTGTATGGCTATTAGAGTGTGTATCGAGGCTTCGAGTAAACCTTTCAGAAGTTGAGATAAAAGTGTTTTGTTTATTTGTTTATTGGTTATAGTCAATTTTTGGGTTTGATTTAACTTAGTTGAACAGTGTGTTCTGGCGGGTTTAGGTAGAACCCTTTGTTCCGGAACGGATGAAAGTTACCCAAGATAAGTAAATTAAAGGAGGCATGAGAGAATGCGAATGCATATTTATTAAATATCGGGGATTAAATTACGGATTCCTTACACTGTGAAATGTATGACATTTGCGGCAGAGAGAAAAAGTAATGCATTGGATAATAATGTTATCGGGTTAATTGTATCTAAAGGTAGCATGGTCATTTAAGTAAACATATCCGTAGACGATGTTTAACCAGCTCGGGAGTTTTATTCCTCTGCTGGTAGCGTGACTACAGCTCAAGCTCATTACCATAACGCACAATGCGCAAAAATATTCCTAAAAATATTTAACCTCCACACATTAACAAGTAAAATAGCTCAAATGAAAGATAAACAAGTTGTTTATCTAGCCAGCAAGTCAGATTTCTAAAATGTTTTACGGCGAAAACATAGCACATATTTATGTCAAACCACCACCGCAGACATAGCTCATTAGCATAGCCAAGTAGGAAAAAATATGCAATCAACAAACGCAGGATTAAAAGAAAAATCATTTCACTAACCTTTTGAAATCTTCATCAGATGACAGTAATATAACATGTTACACAGTACATTCCTTTTTTTTCAATAATATGCTATATATATCCATAAATCTCTGTTTACAATGATGCATCGTTCAAAAAATGCTACCCAAATGTCCTGAGAAATGACGATAGCCCCGGCAGATAACGTCAGCTAACAAGGAATACACATCATAAACTTTGACTAAATATGCATGTTTTACATATGTATAGCAAGATACACTTCTTCTAAATGCAATTGCATTGTTACATTTAATTTTAACGTTACATTTTGCGTTCACTAGACTATAATATGGAGTCGGCGCTCCCACAGTAGCATAATGACTCCTCTATCTTGGAGTCGACAGAAACCCAAAATGAATACATTAAATATTCCCTTACCTTTGTTATTCTTCCATCAAACGACCTGTAAGGGATTATACTCACCAAATTAGCGTTCAGTTTTCAAGTCTGCGTCTTTCGGTTCTCAAAATAGCCTGATTTTGGTAAAAATGTAGTCAAAATTGAAGTGGTTGCGCACCAAAACTTCAAAAGTATATATAATATGTCGAGTAAACTTGTCAAACTAACTTCATAATCAAGCTTTAACATGTTATAAAGGTGTACAGCAATTTTGAGAACAAACAGAAACACAAGCACTGTTCAATCGATCTTGGAAAAGAGAGGACTTGACCATTGCGCACAGGTTTTTTTGAGTGACTGAGAGCTTACCCCGTGCTCAAACTCTCGTGAGCGGGCGATTCTCACAATGAGAAGTCCCATTGAAAGCTGAGATCACGCTGAACACGTGGAGACTCTTCCGGGTGCTGTGACTGTTTCGGAAGGGTGTTTGCGATGAGGTCAAAGGTGACCCAACTTTTCAGATGAGAAGAGATATTTTGGGAAAATGCAGATTTTGAGAGTTCTGCTATACATAGAGACATAATTTAAACGGTTTTAAAAGCTTTAGAGTGTTTTCTATTCGATAATATTTTTTATTTGCATATATTAGCAACTTTTGACAAAAATGTATCATGTTTTATATGGGTACCCAAATCCTCCAGAAGGGGCAGTAAACCGTGGTATCCTGAACAGGTTAAAACTTATGATTAATGATTTGAGTCAAAGGGGAATTATCATTAGGTTTAGTTATAGTTCACTTATTGAGTTTCTGATTCGAAATAGCATTAGGGAATGATAGTTAGGGGTGTGGTGGCACACTTCAGAGGCCTCCTGGGATTATAACTTTGGGGAGAGAAGCTTTAAACGACCAAATTGAAAAAGGTCTGCAAATTATACACATGGAACAACTGTTAGAACCGTTTGTTTAGTGCAAGGGTATTTTAAAGAGGCAGGCTCACATATGGAACCTTATGAGATGTTTTTTATGGGTTTGAATTATACAGGTGACTATTTCTATTCAAAAGATAAAGGGTTCTTTATGCCTAATATGGTATGACCTTTTGACCTTATCATGACTGGCTCCCAAGGTCTGATCAGCCTCGGGGGAGAGTCATTTGTATAATGAATGGGGTCATATTGAGTTACTAGTATTAAGGTAAATTCATTAGAAATGAAGCAGTTTTGGTTGAGGGTTAGAATTACTGTTTGAACCGCAAATGAGAAAGTGGTTCAGGATTCTGTCTTATAACATTAGCTGTGAAGTTTTTTGAATGGGCTATTAGGGATTTGGTATTGTAACAGAGAGAAAGTCATATTTATCATTGAGAATAAATAGTGGGAGATAACATATTTAGAGCCAACAGGGCAGGGAAGAAATTGAGATATTTTTGTTTGGTTTTAACACTCGGTTACAGGAGTGTCAAAAGACGGGAGACATTACCTGTGTAATAGGGGAGGGTGTCCGTATGATAACCAACTTGGGACAGTTTTGGGACTGGAGAAGAGGATATCTTATAGCATAGGGGATCCCACAAAGGTGGATAGGCTTTCCATGATATGGGGGAAACCTGGGAGCACTGTTGAACTTTGTAAAGGTGATGAAATCCTACTAACCATCAAAACTATTAAGCTCTCTGATGCAGGCACTTGCACCCCCGGACTGCAAGGGACCGGGACAGACACGGTGGGTGTGTTTTCTATTAAGGTACTGCCAAAACCGGAGGTCTCAGACGGACCGGGGCCAGACACACTCCTCTATCACCCCTGGACCGAACCTGTCACCACTATGCTAAAAATCCCATTCAGGTAATTAATGTTAGACTATTCAGCTATTGATCAATGAGGCACGGAGACTGGTTTTGATGGTAGGGACAATTTGTGGCTGTCTTATACAGAATGGACTTGCTTAGAATATGCTTCTTGCTAGTCAGGGGGGAGTCTACAAAATGTTCAGTGAACAATGTTGTACGTATATCCCTAATAACACTAGTCCAGATGGTAGTATATCTAAGGGCCTTAAATGGGCTTGATGCACTATCTGCTGAGATGAGGACCATGGCGGGGGTAGAGGAGTCTGACTGTCCACCCTGGTTGGGAGACTGGTTTGGTAAGTATACCGGTATGGTGGTTACTGGATTTCTGACCCTAATTCCTGTATTATTTACTGACTGAGGATGACCCATGTATGTTTGTTCTCCCTTTTGTGAAGGGTGGCATGGTGCCCACCTGATGCTGGATAAGAATAGCTGAGAGGATCAGATGGGTTATAAGAATGCTTTGTTCTGCTTTACTCTGTTTTCCAGGACCAAAGTTTTATTCCACACTTTGCAACACATATTAAACCCATGTTATTGTCAGATAGAATACTGAGGGTCCCCAAGGAGAGGGCTTGTTAGTGTAGGAAGGATTTTTAATATGGTTAGCATCTATTAGATTATACGTTTTAAAATAGTATTATATTTAACAGGAATATAGGACATCTATGAGGAGTTAGGATTATTGTTGGGATTAAGATAGATTGATTAAGGAATTTGGAGAAAAGCCGCTCATAGACATTTTTTTTTCTAAAAGAGGGTCCATGGGTTTGTAGTTCCCATGTAGTTCAAATTTGGAAAACATGAGAAACATACAGAGGAGCCCTCCCCCGCACCGCAGAGACCTTGAAGGTGGGAGAGCAGAGAAGTTAGAGGGGGGGCCAGGAAGAGCAAAGATAACATAGTGGGTAAATAAGTTACTAAATGGGTCAGAATGGGAGCTGTAGATAGAGGAGGTATTTGGCATAAAGGGAATCTACCTGTTTTACCTAAGTCACTGTTTAAATATGCTGCTGTATTGATACATGGGCAAAGCCATGTATCAACAGGGGGGGATGGTAGGAATGGTTAAACAGCACTTTGTAGCATATGGAATAACTAACTATTTTAAAAACTTTTGCTCACGGTGTACTATATTGAATTAACTAAGAGTGAAAACAAGAAGTGGTGTTTAACAATAATTGATAAATATACCAAATGGGTAGAAGCGTTTCCTACATCCTCAGCAGACGCAGAAACAGTGGCTAGAGCATTATGTCAGGAGATAATTCCGCGATTCGGATTACCAGAAAACTATTTATAGCGACAATGGTTCCCATTTTTCTAATCAAGTAATTGATCATATAGGTCAGAAATTGGATATAAATATGAAGAAACATTGTTCTTATCACCCCCAAAGCGCTGGCCTTATCGAGAACATGAATCGATCGGTAAAAGGTTGATTAAGGAAAACACACCTAAGTACTGGAATGAACTGGGTAAAATGCCTGCCCATAGTGTTAATGACTATTAGAATAACCCCTGATAAGGAGGGGCTATCTCCATTTTAGAAGGTTTTTGGTAGACCCTATAGAATGCCCCAATTAGGGCGATTGGAGGAAGCAAATGTAGAAATAGAAAGCAGTATGGTGGAACACATGAGGAGGTGGTTCATTAATCAAACCCGTATGTCAAAAGTTTTATGCCCAGCAGGAGAACTACAGAGGGAGGTGGCACACGAGATTCAACCAGGAGACTGGATCTGGATCCGATCACCGAAGAAAAAAAAACTGGAAGCAGCCTCGGTGGGAGGGACCATTCCAAGTACTACTGGTGACTGCCTTCGCTGTGAGATTAGCCGAAAGAGCTACCTGGGTACATATCACACATTGTAAGAGGGTGAGTCACACTAGCACTGTCGAGCGGTCACAGGAGTAGGAGAGGAACCGTGACCCATATGGAACGGGGGTCAAACTCCTTCTGAAGATTCCCTATACCTGACCTTTCCCCAGCTGTGAGCGTTCATAGAAGTGAAGTGATGGCTTGGCCTCTGACTGTTGATATGTTCTCGGGGAGAGGGTGGGGCTTCATGTGTGCACTGACCGTCCTGAGCTGTTTTATTGTGGGGGCCATATTCCTGATTCACCATGATCCCCCGGAAAGTGCCAAAGAGGATAATTTGACTCATGTGCTAGATGAGGGAAATGGGATGTTACCTAAGATTCTCTGAAGGTCACTGAAACAAAATAGTAAGGAAGTGAGGGTGGAATTGGGCAAGGATCTCTCAGTAGAATTTTGTGTAGATCAATTGGGGTCATTCACCCCTTGGCAGTCTAGAACTATGGGAAGTATTTGTGTAAATCACCGTGTAAGTCGTGGAGCCAGGTCATAGCTCACACTGAAAGGGATGGCTATGTAAACCCATACACTCAATTTGGGACCAGGTGGAGTATAGTAAGGGAATGGCATGTATGGTAAAACTGTTCATGAAAGCAGGAATGCCAAGTAATGATAGCTGTATTGATTTACACTATTTATATCTCCAGGTTCCATTTAAATCAAGACTTCCTCCCTTTACCGTGACGAGAGGAGAATATTACTGTTTGGCCAGATACAGTACACACGGGAAATACGTGGGGGAAGTTGGTACCTGCAATAAGACAGAGAATATTACCACTGACGAGACCATGTCTGATTTGACAGGCTGGTTGAACTCTGGAGATTTCAAAATGTTGAAGGTGGCCAGGGCTGACATCTGGTGGTTGTGCGGGGGAATGAATTTGTGGCCGGTATTACCGACTGATTGGACTGGACTATGTGCTCTAGTACATATAGGAATGCCTTTTACACTCATACAACACCAAGACATGAAGTTAGTCAAACGAGAGAGAAGGGATGCTCCATCGGGGTCTTTTGACGACAGAGTATATATTGATAACATTGGGGTTCCACGAGGGGTGCCGGATGAGTTCAAGGCAAGAAATCAGATACTAGCAGGATTAGAGTCAAGTATTTTTTGGTGGTCTACTCTCAATAAGAATGTAGACTGGATTAATTATATTTATTATAATCAACAGCGCTTTATCAATTATTCCAGAGATGCGATTAAAGGGTTGGCAGAACAGACTGAAGCAACCAGTCTGATGGCTTGGCAGAATAGAATTGCATTGGATATGTTATTGGCTGAAAAGGGAGGAGTATGTGTGATCTTCGGGAACATGTGTTGTACTTTCATCCCGAATGACACAGCTCCGGACGGGTCTGTGACCAAAGCCTTAGCTGGTTTGACCACCCTGGCTCACGAGTTGGCAGAAAACTCTGGGGTGGATCCTTCCCTGACTAATTGGTTTGATAGTACATTTGGAAAATGGAAAAGTGTTGTAATCACAGTGTTTTGGGCTGTATCTACCTGTATGACTGTTAATTTTATGCGGCTGTTGTCTAATTCCCTGTGTGCGAGGCCTTGTTTCCAGGACTCTGGAAAGATCAATGACCCAACAGATGGTGCGTTATGGGCCGATTCCAGATTCTGACCTGTGGAGGACTGAAGGCATGTCTACAGAGGAAGTGGGCGAATCCGGATCTGTCATTTGTGGGGAATTTATGTTTGATGAGGCTAGTGTTGAGATAAAGGGGAATTAGATTGTAATTGGTTTCCATGATTAAACTGTTTTTTTAATGAAGGTCGTGACGAAAATCCGGAAGGAAGAGTTATGATTCTGATGTAGATTTAAAAACAGTTGGAGTTAAGGTTAGAATTGATTAATGAAATGTGGAGAGTTGGATAAACATTTATAATTGATTTGTTGATTATTTGTCTATTCATATGATAATCTGATAAACCTCTATAAAAAGGTTAGTTAAGTTCGTTTATACTTTCATTTTTTTATGATTAAATAAAACTAGATGTAGAATTGAATGTATAATATTTGATCAAAGGGAGGATTGATAGAGGAAAATATAGTTTAGATGATCAATTATGTATACTTTAATGATTAGAACCATTCATGCTAATACTCATAATCATAATTATGTTATGATTTGAAAAGTATGGGTTCTTAATTGTACTGTTACTGAAAATGTAAGCAGAAATTAATTGTGTCTGTGTCTCCTGGGAAAGTTTTGAAGCAGGGATAAGATAGTACTTCAAACAGATAAGAATGTTTTGGTTGGATTCCATTAGCAGAGAGAAGTATATCCTTTAGGCAGGTTGGAATGTAGTTTAATGAGGGGAGTGAAACTATCTCCAGGACTGAATAATGCGCCATTGTACGGCTGGGAGAGGGGGTGTAACTGATGACGTCATTTTATGTCTTCTTCAGATTTAAAATGTAATGTTCTTTGTATTTTGGGTCAGTACTCATCAAGAATAAATGCTGAACTTGTTTTTTAAGACTGGTCTCTTGCTAATTCATGCAAATGATAAACTTACAACTTATCATGAATTAGAAATGAGTGCGAATTTAATTGGTTTTGGCAATAAAACATAAGGGAATTTAAAATTCCTCTATCATATATCTATAGCACCAAGCAGGCAACTCCCTCATTACTCTCCACTCCACTTTCCCCATTAACTCCTTCACAGTCTCTGCTTCGCTCACCTCTAACACTGGCTCTGGTTCTGGTCTCCTCCTTGGCTCCTCACGATGAACAAGGAGAGTTGGCTCAGGTCTATCTCCTGACTCAGCCATACTCTCCCTAAGCCCCCCCCAATACATTTTTTTGGGTGACTTTCCGGTTTCCAACCGCGTCCCCGTGCTGTCCTTTTCGACTCCATTCGTCTATAGCCCTCTTCGCATTGCTGTAGGGAATCCCAGGCGGGCTCCTGCACTCTCTCCGGGTCGGCCGCCCACCTGTCGATTTCTTCCCACAACGTATACTCCATGCTTCTGCTGTCCATAACTTCCTCCTTAGGCTCCTGCCAGTTCACACGCTGCTCGGTCTGTGAGAGGTGGGTGTTTCTGTAAAGACGTTCCTCTGTTGAATGAAGAGAGTCAGACCGAAATGCAGCGTGTAGGTTACTCATGACTTTAATGAAAGTATCGCGGTACATGCAATAACTGAATATAAGAAAACAACAACGAAACGTGAAACTAATTACAGCCTATCTGGTGACTACAACACAGAGACAGGAACAAACACCCACGAAATACAAAGCGAAACTGAGGCTGTCTAAATACGGTTCCCAATCAGAGACAACGACAAGCACCTGACTCTGATTGGGAATCGCCTCAGGCAGCCAAACCTATTGTGACAATACAGAGGCGGATGCAAGATGCAAGCAACGATGGTTTAATGACTACAGTTTACAACAGCAACAGGACAGACAGACTGTACTCAGACGGAATCCGACCCAGGGACTAGGGCGCATCTTCCAATGATAGCGTGCTGAGAAATCCAGGGGAGTGTGTCCGGATGGGTCGGAAGGAGCACAGCAGATAATCCACACAAGGGCGGCGAGAGAAGAGCACAGACACACGACACAACCTCAGGGAAGTAACAACGATCTGACAACAAGAAACACTGGTTACAGAACATATAAAGGGAAGATAAGTGGTTCCAGCTGGAGCAGACAATCAGGCCGAGATTGGGAACCACGCCCACACAAACGAGAGAGAGAGAGAGAGAGAGAGAGAGAGAGAGAGAGAGAGAGAAAGAGAGGCAGTGGATTCATGAACCGTGACAATACCCCCCCCCCTAGGAACGCCTCTTGGCGTTCCCAGGCGAATTTACCTGTCGATTGAAATCATCGATAAAGGAGTGATCCAGAATGTCCCTAGCAGGTACCCAACTTCTCTTCTCCGGGCCGTAACCCTCCCAGTCCACCAGGTACTGGAATCCGCGTCCCCTCCTTCTAGAGTCCAAAATACAATTGACAGAAAAGGTGGGTTCCCCATCAACAAGTCGTGGCGGCGGGGGAACCGGGACCGGCGGGTTAATGCGTGCCTGAAACACAGGTTTTATTTTAGACACATGAAAGGTAGGATGAATTCTCCTATACGCCGGAGGAAGCTTGAGCCGGACCGCCACCGGACTAATGATCCTGGTGACTCTGAACGGGCCGATAAATTTGGGGGCAAGTTTGTTCGAAACGGATCGGAGTGGAATGTTCTTAGTAGAAAGCCACACTCTTTGGCCAACGACGTATACCGGAGGCTTCGACCGGTGGCGATCGGCCTTAGCCTTGGTGCGCGCCCCACCCGGAGAAGAGTCTCACGGGCTCTGCTCCATGCGTGACGGCACCTCTGGATGAAAGCGTGAGCGGAAGGAACAGTGACCTCGGACTCCGTACTGGGAAAGATAGGTGGCTGGTAACCTAAACTACACTCAAATGGAGAGAGACCCGTAGCTGCCACTGGCAACGAATTGTGAGCGTACTCAACCATAGAGAGTTGTTGACTCCAGGAAGAGGGATTCTTAGAAACCAAACATCGCAACACTCTCTCCAAATCTTGGTTGGCCCTCTCCGTTTGACCGTTGCTCTGGGGATGAAACCCTGAAGACAGGCTGACACTCGCTCCCAGTAACCTACAAAACTCTTGCCAAAACTTGGACACAAATTGGGGCCCCTGTCAGAAACTACGTCCATCGGCAGGCCATGTAAGCGAAAGACGTGATCCACGACAGCTACCGCTGTCTCCTTGGCAGATGGTAATTTAGGCAAGGGAATAAAATGAGCCGCCTTCGAGAACCGGTCCACCACGGTCAACACCACCGTCTTGCCCTGGGAGGGTGGGAGGCCGGTAACAAAATCTAGCGCGATGTGGGACCAGGGTCTCGAAGGGACCGACAGCGGTTGGAGTAACCCATCTGGGGGTCGATTAGAAGTCTTCCCAGTGGCACAAACCGAGCAAGCCAAGACAAAACTGTGAATGTCACGAGCCATCAGTGGCCACCAAAAGCGTTGCTTAACCAAAAGCTAGTGCGGCTGACTCCTGGATGACACGCTACGTTGGAGCAATGGCCCCACCGAATAACATCGGACCGACACCCCTCCGGCACAAACAACCGATTAGGCGGGCAACCGGGCGGAGGCGTTACCCCTTCTAAGGCCGTTTTGACCCTCGATTCAACCTCCCATGTGAGTGTGGATACCACTAGGGTCCCGGGTAGGATGTACTCGGGAGTGGATGGGCGTTCGGAATGGTCAAAAATGCGAGAAAGGGAATCGGGTTTGACATTCTTGGAACCCGGGCGATACGAGAGAGAGAAGTCAAAACGTCCGAAAAGAGTGCCCACCGCGCCTGTCTGGAGTTGAGTCGCTTAGCGGTTCTGATATATTCCAAATTCTTGTGATCGGTCCAAACTATAAAAGGTACCCCGAACCCTCTAACCAATGGCGCCACTCCTCCAGTGCTAACTTCACTGCCAACAACTCTCTGTTGCCAATGTCGAGTTGCGTTCCGCAGGTGATAACCGATGGGAAAGGAACGCACAAGGGTGCATCTTGTCGTCAGAAGAGGAACGTTGGGAAAGTACCGCACCTACCCCCCACCTCTGAAGCGTCCACCTCTACTACGAACTGACGCGAGGGATCGGGAGCTATGAGGATGGGAGCCGAAACAAAGCGGCTCTTGAGTTTGGCGAATGCAGCCTCGGCTGTATCGGACCACCTGAACGGCACTCTGGGGGAGGTTAAGGCGGTAAGAGGAGCGACTATCTGACTAAAGTTGCGAACAAACGCCTGTAGAAATTGGCGAATCCCAGAAACCTCTGTAGGGCCTTACGGGAATCTGGGCTTGGCCAATCCACCACAGCCTTAACCTTGTCAGGATCCATGCGAATACCTTCAGTCGAGACGATGTAACCTAGGAATGGAACGGATTGTGCATGAAAAATGCATTTCTCCGTCTTGACATAAAGTCCATTCTCCAACAACCTCTGAAGCACTCGTCTGACGTGCTGAACGTGTTCCTGGAGAGAAAAAGAAAAAATCAGTATGTCATCCAGGTAAACATATATGAACTGATCAATCATATCTCTCAGCACGTCATTGACGAGTGCCTGGAAAACCGCTGGGGAGTTGGATAGCCCAAAAGGCATGACCAAATATTCGAAGTGCCCTCTGGGGGTGTTAAACGCGGTCTTCCATTCGTCCCCCCCCCTTATGCGAACCAAATGATATGCATTACGTAAATCCAACTTAGTGAACACGGATGCTCCCTGTAACCTTTCAAAGGCTGAGGACATCAACGGTAAGGGATAGGTATTCTTCACTGTGATGTTATTCAACCCACGGTAATCAACGCAAGGACGCAGAGATCCGTCCTTCTTTCCCACAAAGAAGAACCCCGCCCCGCTGGAGAAGAGGAAGGACGAATGAATCCAGATGCCAGAGAATCAGAGATGTATCTCTCCATAGCCTCCTCTCAGGAACAGAGAGTGAATATAACTTGCCTTTAGGCGGAGACTCACCTGGCAATAATTCTATTGCACAGTCGTAGGGACGATGCGGAGGAAGAGAAGCAGCACGGGACTTACTGAACACCTCCTTCAGGTCGAGGTATTCAACGGGCACGTTAGACAAATCCACTGCCTCCTCTAGAAACACAGAATCAGACACAGACGAACAGGCAGACACTAAACAGGACTCAAGACACTTGTTACTCCACATGGATATAGAGTTATGACCCCAGTCAACTCTGGGGTTGTGTTGGGTGAGCCAAGGGTGGCCGAGAACTAATGGTGCAAGGGGTGAGTCCATGAGTAGAAATGATAGTGTCTCAGTGTGATTGCCAGAAGTGATGAGTGTGATAGGTTCAGTGGTGTGAGAAATGTTGGGGAGTTCTTGACCATTGAGAGCGTTGACGGATATCTTGTGCGTGAGTGAGGTGATAGGAATCTGGAGTTTGTGAGCGAGCTTGAAGTCCATGAAATTACCCTCTGCTCCTGAGTCCAGTAAGGCTTGGGTGTCGTGCGTGTGGGTGGCCCATCTTAGTCTTACCGGGAGGAGAGTAGATGATGAGGTCTTCTCTGTGGTGACACCACCCGATAGTAGCCTCATGTTTACTACCGGGCCTGATCTTTTACCGGGCAGGAGTGGATAAAGTGGCCCGCTCTACCACAGTAGAGACAGAGTCCTTGGGATCTCCGCCTCTCCTCTCTTCCCGGGAGAGGCGAGCTCTCCCAGCTGCATGGGTTCGTGAGCGGAGGCTGAACTGGCCGTGTTCCCGCCGCTGGCATGCCCGCCCTCCGTGTCGTTATACGGTCTGTTAGGGCATGCTCGGCGGCCATACGACTCAGACGAGCGTCGACCCTCAAGGCTAGTTCCACTAGTCCATTTAAACTCCTGGGAAGGTCCAGAACATAAATCTCCTTCTGGATCCGGTCCTCCAGCCCATGCAGGAACATGTCCCACTGCGCCTCCTCGTTCCACTGACACTCTGCGGCCAGAGTGCGGAATTGGATGGAGTATTCCGATACTGAACGGTCTCCTTGGCGAAGGTCAGCGAGTAGTCTGGCCGCCTCCCTACCCGCCACGGCCCGATCGAAGACCCTTCTCATCTCCTCGGAGAGTGTCTGGAAAGAGGTGCAGCATGGGTCCTGGTTCACACCGCTTCCCCAAAGAGCTGCTTTGCCTGATAGCAATGTGAGTATGAATGCTACCTTAGACTGTTCACGGTTGAAGGTCCGTGGCTGCAACGAAAATGCATGGAACATCTCGTAAGAAAGGCTCTGCAATAGTCAGGATCACCTGAATAACCCTCTGGTGTCGGTAGCCGTGGCTCTAGCTGGGAATCCGGCTCTGGCGGGGCGGGTTGAACTGCCGGTGTAGGTGGCGCAGCGGAACCCCTCAGATGTTGTAATTGTTGGATCAGCTGGGATACCTGCGTCGCAAGGGCTTGTACTGCCCGATCTGTGCTGGAGATGTTCTCCTCTTGTTGATCCATTCTCGTGATACTGCGGGAAATGAATTCGGTCAGACTCGTTGAACTCGCTGCATCCATGGTATGGTCAGATCGTTCTGTGACAATACAGAGGCGGATGCAAGATGCAAGCAACGATGGTTTAATGACTACAGTTTACAACAGCAACAGGACAGACAGACTGTACTCAGACGGAATCCGACCCAGGGACTAGGGCGCATCTTCCAATGATAGCGTGCTGAGAAATCCAGGGGAGTGTGTCCGGATGGGTCGGAAGGAGCACAGCAGATAATCCACACAAGGGCGGCGAGAGAAGAGCACAGACACACGACACAACCTCAGGGAAGTAACAACGATCTGACAACAAGAAACACTGGTTACAGAACATATAAAGGGAAGATAAGTGGTTCCAGCTGGAGCAGACAATCAGGCCGAGATTGGGAACCACGCCCACACAAACGAGAGAGAGAGAGAGAGAGAGAGAGAGAGAGAGAGAGAGAGAGAAAGAGAGGCAGTGGATTCATGAACCGTGACACCTATACCACACCCCTAATCAGCCGCGATCCCAAATAATACAAACCCCAATACGAAACACAACATATAAACCCATGTCACACCCTGGCCTACCCAAACATATAACAAAAACACAAAATACAATGACCAATGCGTGACAAGGGTATTATTTCCTAGATTTTCTTCCGCTATTAAATAGGCTACATTGCATGATAAAAGCCACAAAGTCATAAAGCCTCAGGGAAAACACATCGATTCAGGGGAACTTGCAGGAGGTCTTTTTTTGGGACTTCCATGGTGTCAATAAAACTTCCTGCATTACCCAGTGAGTAAAGTGACACTAAATTGATAGAAGACAAAATAGATAGATTGATGGACTGATAGATTATTAACTGATGGCCTAGTAAAACAGGCCTAGTGCTGCGCACTGATGTTGAACAAGAAGAAAGGAGCTCTATCACATTACTATTTGCAACATTTTGTAGCTTTGCAGTTGTACCGTTCGCGCACAACCGAATATGCACTACCTGGAAAATATTTCTACATTTATCTAATATCTGATATAAGTGATATGTCAATAATACATAATAGGCTAGTACATTATATCCCAATTAGTTAGCCTAATTGATTAATTAGCACAAAATATTATATATTTATTTAAAGCCTAAACATCATGTAAGGTAGGCTAGATGTTAGTAAAAATGGATAAAACTTGTAGAGAATTTACTAGAAAGTTTAAGCCACATAAAATTAATTATGACGTGAGACGCTTTGCTTGGAGCCTAGTGATCTTGCAAAAAAATCGGAGCAGCAAATGACCATGTCTAGGTATTGCTGAAACATTATTTTGCTTGAAAGTAGTCTTGCCTTGCTATCCCACTGATGTTCCTTCAGCTTACCATTTTGTTTGTCCATCCCTGACAATGATCAAAGCGTCACTGAGAAGTTTATTTATTTCCCTAATGTCATATAGTTGTCCAATATGAGCTGCAGTTCTTCTCTCTGATGACAACAATCTCAGCTTGAGGTTCTGTAGGTTGAGGTGGTGAGAGTAGTCTAGTCAACATTCAACTCAACTCGTTGTCCAGTACGGACCATAAGAAAACTCACTCCCCTTTGCACAATTACAAAAATCAACATAAAGCGACCCCTAGGGACGGGGGCCACTGGTGGGGAAGTGGTGTTTGTGGTCTGTGGTAGTAAGTAAAGAACAGACAGAAAAAATGTTGCTCTATAGATATAGCCTACACAAATATAGAAGATGCATTTTCCTCAAACAAAAATATTTAATAATACTTTATTTGGATAGTCCATCTATAGATGCTCTACATACTATCTACACAGTATCATTATCATTTCAACTATTTACTAACCCAACCCTAACCCTTATTCTAAACCTAACCCAAACCCTAACTTAACCTCAACAAGCAGTCGCTTATCAGCAGATAGTTTGTTATTGGCATGACCATTTGTAGAGCATCTACAGATAGACTATCCAGACTATCCACACAACATTTTTTCTTGAGACTTGTCGAAGTTTGGTAGCCAAGGTGTACACATCGGTGATTGGTCAACAGTAGGGCTTCCTCAATTAAGTGTTTGTTGTTATTTAATTACAGATGACTAGTTTTCATGGAGTTTTTCATTTGAGAAATACTACACCAAACATCTTAGTAAGATGTAAAATTGAGCGACGTCAGAATGTATTACTGATTTCTTGAGTTCTCTTAGATTAATTCTGACTATTTTGGGGAAGTGTACTTGTTGCTATGGTGTCTTAATTGTATTTATTTATTGACCCTTTTTTCATCTATCCCTTGATCCCGTCTCAGTTTATGCCTCTGAAAAAATATCACCACAGTGTGATGCTGCCACCACCATGCTTCACCGTAGGGATGGTGCCAGTTTTCCTCTAGATGTGGCACTTAGCATTCAGGCCAACGAGTTCAATCTTGGTTTCCTCAGACCAGAGAATATTGTTTCAGTTGGTCTGAGAGTTTTTTAGGTGCTTTTTGGCAAACTCCAATTGGGTTGTCATGTGCCTTTTACTGAGGAGTGGCTTCCGCCTGGCCACTACCATTAAGGGGATCCCGAGTGAGATAAACCGGGGCCTCCCACTCCTCTTTCTATTCTGGTTAGAGCCAGTTTGCGCTGTTCTGTGAAGGCAGTAATAAAGAGCGTTGTACGAGATCTTGTTGGCAATTTCTCGCATGGAATAGGCTTTATTTATCAGAACAAGAATAGACTGATGAGTTTCAAAAGAAAGTGCTTTGTTTCTGGCAATTTTTAGCCTGTAATCGAACCAGAAAAATGCTGATGCTCCAGATACTCAACTAGTCAAAAGAAGGCCAGTTTTCAGCTGTGCTAACATAATTGTAAAAGGGTTTTTTAATGATCAATTAGCCTTTTAAAAGGATAAACTTGGATTAGCTAACACAATGTGCCATTGAAACACAGGAGTGATGGTTGCTGATTAAGCGGCTGTTGGAACAGTGGTGTATTGTATGTCAGAGTCGTGTGTGTATAGGTGGCAGGGAAGTCGTGTGTATAGGTGGCAGGGTACGAGGACACGTCGTGCACCAATACAAAACAACACTGAAAAACAAACCATCTCTGACAAAGACATGAGGGGAAACAGAGGGTTAAATGCACAACAGGTAATGAATGGGATTGAAACAAGGTGTGGAGGAAGACAAGACGAAACCAATGGAAAATGAAAAAAAAAACTGGGTTCCGTCCTCCACCGGAACCCAGTATCTCTCCTCCGGACCGTACCCCTCCCAGTCCACAAGGTACTGAAGGCCCCTCGCCCGACGTCTCGAATCTAAGATGGAACGAACGGAGTAACATCCCGCACTTCAGCCTCCTGGAGCGGGCCAGCCACTACCGGCCTGAGGAGAGACACATGGAACGAGGGGTTAATTAGTAATTAGTGGGTAGCTGTAACCTATAACATGCCTCGTTCACTCTCCTCAGGACTTTAAACGGCCCCACAAACCTCAGACCCAGCTTCCGGCAGGGCAGGTTTCTGGTCGAGAGCCAGGCCCTGTCCCCTGGTGCGAACACCGGGGCCTCTCTGCGGTGACGGTCTGCGGCAACTTTCTGCCGCAGTATGGTGCGCTGAAGGTGGACGTGGACGGCCTCCCAGGTTTCCTCCACGCGCCGGAACCAATTGTCCACCAAATACCCTAATACACATTGAAAGGGAGAAAGGTTAGTGGAGGAGTGGCGTAGCGAGTTCTGGGCCATCTCTGCCCAGGGCATGAACTTAGCCCACTCCTCCGGCCGGGCCTGGCAATAAGATCGCAGAAACCTACCCACATCCTGGTTAACCCTCTCCACCTGCCCATTACTCTCGGGGTGAAAACCTGAGGTAAGGCTGACCGAGACCCCCAGACGTTCTATGAACGCCTTCCAGACCCGTGATGTGAACTGGGGACCCCGATCAGACACTATATCCTCAGGCACCCCATAATGCCGGAAAACGTGTGTAAACAGGGCCTCCGCAGTTTGTAAGGCCATGGGGAGACCGGGCAAAGGGAGGAGACGACAGGACTTAGAAAAACTATCCACAACGACCAGGATCGGGGTGTTACCCTGTGAAGGTGGAAGATCAGTTAAAAAAATCCACCGACAGGGCCGTTGTGGAACGGGTAAGGGTTGTAACTTACCTCTGGGCAAGTGTCTAGGAGCCTTGCACTGGGCGCACACTGAGCAGGAGGAAACATAAATCCTCACATCCTTAGCTAAAGTGGGCCACCAGTACCTCCCATCAACACAGCGCACCGTCCGACCTATCCCGGGATGACCAGAGGAGGGTGACGTGTGGGCCCAATAGATCAGTCGGTCGCGGACAGCAGACGGAACGTACAGACGCCCAGCTGGACACTCAGGGGGAGAAGACTCTGCACGTGACGCCCGCTCAATGTCCGCGTCCAGCTCCCACACTACAGGCGCCACCAGACACGAAGCTGGGAGTATGGGAGTGGGATCCATGGACCACTCCTCTGTGTCATACAGCCAGGACAGTGAGTCTGCCTTAACGTTCTGGGAGCCTGGTCTGTAAGAGAGGGTAAACACAAAACGAGTGAAAAACATGGCCCAACTTGCCTGACGAGGATTCAGTCTCCTCGCCTCCCGGATGTACTCCAGATTGCGATGGTCAGTCCAGATGAGAAAAGGGTGTTTAGCCACCTCAAGCCAATGTCTCCACCCCTTCAAAGCTTTCACGACAGCCAACAGCTCCTGGTCCCCGAGCGCTGAGAGAGCACTGCTCCTATCCCAGCGTTGGATGCGTCCACCTCCACTATGAATGGAAAAGAGGGATCCGGATGAGCCAACACAGGAACCGAGGTAAACAGAGCCTTCAGGTGCCGAAAAGCCCTGTTCGCCTCAGCCGAACTCTGCAAGTGGACCTGGCCCCCCTTTAGCAGTGAGGTAATGGGAGCAGCAACCTGACCAAAACCCAGGATAAACCTCCGGTAGTAGTTGGCAGACCCTAAGAATCGCTGCACCTCCTTTAACGTGGTGGGAGTCGGCCAATTACACATGGCTGCAATATGGTCGCTCTCAATCTCCACTCCTGACGTGGAAATCAAATGCCATAGGAAGGCGATGGATTGTTGGAAGAACAAGCATTTCTCAGCCTTGACATATAGATCATGCTCCAACAGGCGACCAAGCACTTGCTCGGCACGTGTAGCGGAGTATATCAGGATATCATCGATATACACCACTACACCCTGCCCGTGCAGGTCTCTGAACATCTCATCTACAAATGATTGGAAGACTGATGGAATATTCAACAACCCATATGGCATGACGAGGTACTCATAATGACCTGAGGTGGTGCTAAATGCCGTCTTCCACTCGTCTCCCTTCCAAATACGCACCAGATTGTACGCACTCCTGAGATCCAGTTTAGTGAAGAAGTGCGCCCCATGCATTAACTCAATCGCTGTAGTGATAAGAGGTAGCGGGTAACCATACAGTGGGGCAAAAACGTATTTAGTCAGCCACCAATTGTGCAAGTTCTCCCACTTAAAAAGATGAGAGAGGCCTGTAATTTTCATCATAGGTACACTTCAACTATGACAGACAAAATGAGCATTTTTTTTCCAGAAATTCACATTGAAGGATTTTTAATTAATTTATTTTCAAATTATGGTGGAAAATAAGTATTTGGTCACCTACAAACAAGCAAGATATCTGGCTCTCACAGACCTGTAACCTCTTCTTTAAGAGGCTCCTCTGTCCTCCAGTCGTTACCTGTATTAATGGCACCTGTTTTGAACTTGTTATCAGTATAAAAGACACCTGTCCACAACCTCAAACACTCACACTCCAAACTCCACTATGGCCAAGACCAAAGAGCTGTCAAAGGACACCAGAAACAAAATTGTAGACCTGCAGCAGGCTGGGAAGACTGAATCTGCAATAGGTAAGCAGCTTGGTTTGAAGAAATCAACTGTGGGAGCAATTATTAGGGAATGGAAGACATACAAGACCACTGATAATCTCCCTCGATCTGGGGCTCCACTCAAGATCTAACCCCGTGGGGTCAAAATGATCACAAGAACAGTGAGCAAAAATGCCAGAACCACACGGGGTGGATGACCTGCAGAGAGCTGGGACCAAAGTAACAAAGCCTACCATCAGCAAGGGCATGAAGATGAAACGTGGCTGGGTCTTTCAGCATGACAATGATCCCAAACACACCGCCCGGGCAACAAAGGAGTTGCTTCGTAAGAAGCATTTCAAGGTCCTGGAGTAGCCCAGCCAGTCTCCAGATCTCAACCCCATAGAAAATCTTTGGAGGGAGTTGAAAGTCTGTGTTGCCCAGCAACAGCCCCAAAACATCACTGCTCTAGAGGAATGGCCCAAAATACCAGCAACAGTGTGTGAAAACCTTGTGAAGACTTACAAGAAAATGTTTGACCTCTGTCATTGCCAACAAAGGGTATATAACAAAGTATTGAGATAAACTTTTGTTATTGACCAAATAGTTATTTTCCACCATAATATGCAAATAAATTCATAAAAAATGCTACAATGTGGTTTTCTGGATTGTTTTTCTTCTCATTTTGTCTGTCATAGTTGAAGTGTACCTATGATGAAAATTACAGGCCTCTCTCATCTTTTGAAGTGGGAGAACGTGCACAATTGGTGGCTGACTAAATACTTTTTTGCCCCACTGTATCTCACCGTGATTTTATTGAGATCTCGATAATCAATGCACGGGCGCAAACCGCCTTCTTCACAAAAATGAAACTCGAGGAGACAGGTGAAATGGAGGGCTGAATGTACCCCTGACGCGGGGATTCGGAGACATATGTCTCCATAGCTACTGTCTCCGCTTGCGACAGGGGATACACGTGACTCCTGGGAAATGCAGCATCTACCAGGAGATCTACCGCCCAATCCCCTCGTCGATGGGATGGTAATTGAGTCGCCTTCTTTTTTACAGAAGGCGAGAGCCAAATCGGCATATTCTGGGGGAATGCTCACAGTGGAGACCTGGTCTGGACTTTCCACCGTATTAGCACCAACGGAAACCCCTAAAAAACTACCTGAGTACTCTAGCGACCACCCCGTGAGAGCCCTCTGTGGTCAAGAAACAGTGGGGTTATGACAAGCTAACCAGGGTAGGCCTAGCACCACAGAATACGCAGGAGAATCAATAAGGAAAATACTAATATTTTCCTTGTGACCCCCCATGCGTTACCATACACAAAGGAGCTGTGACCTCCCTGATAAACCTTGACCCTAATGGTTGACTATCTAATGCATGAACGGGGAAAGGCGTATCCACAGGAACAATGGGGATCCCTAAACTATGACCTAAACTTTTATTAAGGACATTCCCAGCCGCGCCTGAATCTACTAGCGCCTTATACTGGGAACACGGGGAATATTCAGGAAAAGTGACAGAGACAAACATATGTGCTCAGAGGGCTCTGGATGAGAATGGTGCCTACTCACCTGGGGTGATGCCAGAGTGCCCTGCCTGCTGCCTTGATTCTGAGAGGAACCAACCTGGCACCGACCAGCAGTGTGACCTCTGCGACCACATATGGTGCTCAAGCGGGAACCCCCTCTGGTCTCCCTGCGCACCATCCCTCCCAACTCCATGGGTACATGAGAGAGGGTGCGGGAGGATGGAACAACCAGACCCCGATCTCGAGTAGCCAGCATGTTGTCCAGCCTGATGGAGATGTCCACCAGCTGGTCGAAGGTGAGTGTGGTGTCTCTTACAGGCCAGCTCCCAGCGGACGTCCTCGCGTAGACTACAGTGGTAATGGTCGATTAGGGCCCTGTCTCTCCATCCAGCGCCGGCAGCCAGGGTCCCAAACTCCAGAGCAAACTCCTGTGCACTCCTCATCTCCTGCCTCAGATGGTAGAGGCGCTCACCAGCCGCTCTGCCTTCGGTTGGGTGGTCGAATACTGTCCTGAAATGGCGGATGAACTCCTCAAAATGGTCCAACGCCGCATCGTCTTCTCCACACTCAGCGCTGGCCCACTCCAGGGCTTTCCCGGTGAGGCACGAGACGAGGCGTAACTCTTCTCACAGTCTGATGGAGCTGGGTGGACCGTTACAAGCTTAGTTTGAGGAGAAAACTCTGGCAGCCAGCAGTATTTCCGTCGTACCCCTTAGGCAGGGATAAATGGATCCTGCTGGGTTCAGGCGGGGAAAAGGCGCTCAGGGGAGCCCCCGGTTGTGCTGGTGGAGGCGCTGGAAAAACTCCCTGTCTCTTCCAGCGGTCTATATTCTGGACAACGGGATCCATGGCGGCGCTCAGATCAGTCAATCATCTCTGTGTGTTCCATAACGCGCTCCTCCACCTCTATGGCCAGGGTACCTTCTCCTGCTGACTTAATTTCTTGGTCAGAGATTCTGTCACAGTCGTTTGTATAGGTGGCAGGGAAGTCAGGCACAGGAGAATCAAATTGAGTATAATGGAGTTATTTAATTCCAAGAAACGAAACATACTCCGAACACTAAATGTAACAATAAACAATGTGGGTACGAGGACCCGTCGCGCACCAATACAAAACAACACTGAATAACAAACGATCTCTGACAAAGACATGAGGGGAAACAGAGGGTTAAATACACAACAGGTGATCAATGGGATTGAAACCAGGTGTGTAGGAAGACAAGACAAAACCAATGGAAAATTAAAAATGGATCAATGATGGCTAGAAGACCGGTGACGTCGACCGCCGAGCACCGCCCGAACAAGGAGAGGCTTCGACTTCGGCAGAAGTCGTGACAATGTATGACACATGTAGGGTTAAAATGTTTATGAACTGTTAAACTCTTAATAGACTCCTAAAACCTGAAGGATCTGACCCTTTTTTTCAATTTTTGCCTACATTGACATGCTCAAATCTAACTGCCTGTAGCTCAGGACTTGAAGCAAGCATATTCTTGATACCATTTGAAAGGAAACACTTTGAAATTTGTGGAAATGTTAAATTAATGTTGGAGAATATAACACATTTTTTGTATCATCATCTTTGAAATGCAAGAGAATTGCCACAATGTATTATTCCAGCCTAGGTGCAAATTATATTGTTTCTACTAGATGGCTGCAGTGTATGTGCAAAACGTTAGACTGATCCAATGAACCATTGCTTATGAATGTATTAAGACTGCTCAAATGTGCCTAAATGGTTTATTTAATTAATTTTCAATTTCATAACTTTGGCACTCTCCTTAAACAATAGCATGGCATTCTTTCACTGCAATAGATACTGTAAATTGGACAGTGCAGTTAGATTAGCAATAATTTAAGCTTTCTATATATCAGATATGTATATGTCTTAGGAAATGTTCTTGTTACTTACAACCTCATGCTAATCACATTATCCTATGATAGGTCAACCACCCAGCGGGGGACACCGATCCCGTAGAGGAGTAATGATGGACTGTCATTTCTCCTTGCTTATTTGAGTTGTTCTTGCTATAATATGAACTTCGCCTTTTACCAAATAGGGCTATCTTCTGTATACCACCCCTACCTTGTCACAACACAACTGATTGACTAAAATGCATCAAGAATGAAAGAAATTCCATAAGTTCACAGTTAACAAGGCACACATGTTAATTGAAATGCATTCCTGGTGACTACCACATGAAGCTGGTTTAGAAAATGCCAAGAGTGTCGCAAAGCTGTTGTCAAGGCAAATGGTGGCTACTTTGAAGAATATAAAATATATTTAGATGTAACACTTTTCTGGTTACTACATTATTCCATATGTGTTATTTCATAGTTCTGATGTAGTCACAATTATTTTACAATGTAGAAAATAGTAAAATAAAGAAAAACCCTTGAATGATTAGGTGTGTCCAGACTTTTGACTGGTAGTGTGTATGTCCTTTATGACACAATAAATGTCGCTGTGCTGCTGCTCCAGTTTTAACTGTTCTGCATTATTATTATTCGACCATGCTGGTCATTTATTAACATTTGAACATCTTGGCCATGTTCTGTTATAATCTCTACCCGGCACAGCCAGAAGAGGACTGGCCACCCCACATAGCCTGGTTCCTCTCTAGGCTATGGTTTTGGCCTTTCTAGGGAGTTTTTCCTAGCCACTGTGCTTTTACACCTGCATTGCTTGCTGTTTGGGGTTTTAGGCTGGGTTTCTGTACAGCACTTTGAGATATCAGCTGATGTACGAAGGGCTATATAAATAAATGTGATTTGATTTGAATAAATGATAACAATATGTGTTAAAAACCTCTCTGGGATATGTGGGACGGTAGCGTCCCACTTTGCCAACAGCCAGTGAAATTGCATGGCGCCAAATTCAAAACAACAGAAATCCCATAATTAAAATTCCTCAAACATTCAAGTATTTTACACAATTTTAAAGATAAACTTCTTGTAAATCCAGCCACAGTGTCCGATTTCAAATAGGCTTTACGGCGAAAGCACACCAAACGATTATGTTAGGTCAGCACCTAGTCACAGAAAACCATACAGCCATTTTCCAGCCAAGGAGAGGGCTCACAAAAATCAGATATAGCGATTAAATTAACCAGCTCGGGAGTTTTATTCCTCTGCTGGTAGCGTGACTACAGCTCAAGCTCATTACCATAACGCACAATGCGCAAAAATATTCCTAAAAATATTTAACCTCCACACATTAACAAGTTAAATAGCTCAAATGAAAGATAAACAAGTTGTTTATCTAGCCAGCAAGTCAGATTTCTAAAATGTTTTACGGCGAAAACATAGCACATATTTATGTCAAACCACCACCGCAGACATAGCTCATTAGCATAGCCAAGTAGGAAAAAATATGCAATCAACAAACGCAGGATTAAAAGAAAAATCATTTCACTAACCTTTTGAAATCTTCATCAGATGACAGTAATATAACATGTTACACAGTACATTCCTTTTTTTCAATAATATGCTATATATATCCATAAATCTCTGTTTACAATGATGCATCGTTCAAAAAATGCTACCCAAATGTCCTGAGAAATGACGATAGCCCCGGCAGATAACGTCAGCTAACAAGGAATACACATCATAAACTTTGACTAAATATGCATGTTTTACATATGTATAGCAAGATACACTTCTTCTAAATGCAATTGCATTGTTACATTTAATTTTAACGTTACATTTTGCGTTCACTAGACTATAATATGGAGTCGGCGCTCCCACAGTAGCATAATGACTCCTCTATCTTGGAGTCGACAGAAACCCAAAATGAATACATTAAATATTCCCTTACCTTTGTTATTCTTCCATCAAACGACCTGTAAGGGATTATACTCACCAAATTAGCGTTCAGTTTTCAAGTCTGCGTCTTTCGGTTCTCAAAATAGCCTGATTTTGGTAAAAATGTAGTCAAAATTGAAGTGGTTGCGCACCAAAACTTCGAAAGAATATATAATATGTCGAGTAAACTTGTCAAACTAACTTCATAATCAAGCTTTAACATGTTATAAAGGTGTACAGCAATTTTGAGAACAAACAGAAACACAAGCACTGTTCAATCGATCTTGGAAAAGAGAGAGGACTTGACCATTGCGCACAGGTTTTTTTGAGTGACTGAGAGCTTACCGCGTGCTCAAACTCTCGCGAGCGGGCGATTCTCACAATGAGAAGTCCCATTGAAAGCTGAGATCACGCTGAACACGTGGAGACTGTTCCGGGTGCTGTGACTGTTTGGATAGGGTGTTTGCGATGAGGTCAAAGGTGACCCAACTTTTCAGATGAGAAGAGATATTTTGGTAAAATGCAGATTTTGAGAGTTCTGCTATACATAGAGACATAATTTAAACGGTTTTAAAAGCTTTAGAGTGTTTTCTATTCGATAATATTTTTTATTTGCATATATTAGCAACTTTTGACAAAAATGTATCATGTTTTATATGGGTACCCAAATCCTCCAGAAGGGGCAGTAAACCGTGGTATCCTGAACAGGTTTTAATCACTACCCTTTGATCTTCATCAGATGGCACTCACAGGACATCATGTTACACAATAAACATTTTTTTACACAACATGTATCTGCGCATTTCCCTAGTCACCCCGTTCACTCTGTCCAGTTTGAAATATAGTTGAATAGTGGAGACCAGAGTCTATCAAACTTGGGCTGTTTCTTGTGGAGGTCATAAGTGAGCTTTTCAAGAGGAAGAAAGTCAACAATCTGGTCAATCCACATTTTAAATGTAGGGGGGGTATTAGAGGCCCACAATAGAAGAATACATTTCTTAGCAAAGTATGTAATAGTCATAAGCAAATTTTCTCTGTCAGGATCTGCTGGGCATTAAGAAGATAGATACATGGGGTCATATCAAACTGTACCTCTAGTATTTTCTGTGCAGCAGTATGTACAGATTGCCAGAATCTGGCATATATAGGTTCCACTTTCAGAGGTACATCTTTTACAGTTAGGAGACATATCTGTTTTCATTCTATGGATTCTCAAAGGAGTTTAATAAAATGTGTACAAAGATTTGTAATTAGATTCTTTCATTTTTACACTGGTAGAAGGAGCAGTATACCCTGTCGCAAACCTCCACCCATAACTCATCACTGATAGTCAGACCAAGGTCCTTTTCCCAGATTATTTTCAAAGGAATAAAGGGGGAGCTTCCTTTCTCAGAAAGGAGTCTATAGATGTAAGATATTTTGCCTTTAATGGATTGTGCTGTGACAAGAAGGGTTTCAACTTCATTCAACTGAGTTCTAAACCTCCTCTTGGAGGTAAATGAGGAAATTACATGTCTAATTTGAAGATATTTTTTAAAATTGCACATCGAATTCACTGCAGAGCTCTTGAAAGGATTTCAGTGTAGTGGTTTTCTGATGAAATAGGTCTGAAAAGGTCTTGATTCGTAGAGTATGCCAAAGATTAAAGTTGGCATCCCTCAGGGCTTTTGGCAAGTCTGGGTTGCCTACTTTAGGCGAGTGAGAACATATTTGGGAGGAAATGCCCAGGTATTTCTTACAGTCCCTCCACGCTAGTAGGGTGCTGTAAATCGCAAAGGTTTTGGCTATGTTTCCCACTTCACTAAAGTTATTAATGAATATAATTGAGCTTAAGGGCAATGAACCACAGGATTGGGCTTCTATCTGAATCCACGTTGACTCTTGTTTGTTTGTGATCCATGTTAGCATGTTGCGGATTTGGGCAGACCAGTAGTACAATTGAAGGGAGAGAAGGGCAAGACCACCTTTAGATTCAGGTTTTGATAAAGTGGAAAACTTGATCCTAGGTTTTTTATTGCCCCATATAAATTTGGTGATGCTTTGGTTAGTTGTTTTGAAGAAGGAAACTGGGAGATAGCATGGGAGCATCTGAAATAAGTAGTTCAGTCTAGGGAGGACGTTCATACGGATTACATTCATTCTTCCTACTAAGCTAATTGGGAGGGAGATCCAGGTTTGGAGATCGTTCTTGATTCGATCCAGGAGTGGAAGATAATTTTCCTTAAAAGGCTATTCAGATCTGGTGTTATGAAGATCCCGAGGTATTGAAACCCCTGTGTTTTCCATTGGAAAGGACAAAGTGTCTTCATAGAGCTGGTGAGTGTAATATTGAGAGGGCAGACAGTGGATTTGTTAAAATTGAAACCTATAACCTGAAAACTTGCCATACTGAGCAATTGTGTCTAAAATGAGAGGGAGGGAATTCTCAGGGTTGGATATGTAGAGCAAGACATCATCCGCGTAAAAGCGAAATCTTGTGCTGCAGGCCACCTGCAGAAACACCCATAATACTTGGATTGCTCCTTATCAGCTCTGCCAGAGGCTCCGCCCCCAACAAGTAGAGCAGCGGGGACAGCGAGCACCCTTGTCTTGTGCCCGTTCCAGAGAGAATCTGTCAGAGTTCAGTCCATTAGTAGTCACCATGGCATTTGGATGAGAGTATAGTGATTTGATCCATTTAATAAAATTTGGGCCCATATTGAACTTTTCTAAGACTGAAAACAGAAAGCTCCACTCCATCCTGTCAAACGCCTTCTCAGCATCCAGTGAAGCCAGCAGGACAGGGGTCTTTTGTGCGTTTACTTGATCAATAATATCAAAAAGACGGCGAATGTTATCAGAAGAGTATCTGTCTCTAATAAATCCAGTTTGGTCCGCTTTTATTATTTTGGGAAGAAGAGTGTTTAGTCTTTTGGCGAGCAATTTGGTAATTATTTTATAGTCGAAATCCAACAAGCTTATGGGCCGGAAGGACGAGCAGGATAGGGGGGTCCTTGTCCTTTTTTTAGCAACACTGTAATAATGCGAGCTGTGTGCATTGAGTCTGGGAGAACTCCGTTTTTGCAAAAATCTTCCAGCATTGGCATGAAGATAGGGCTGAGCTGGGGACAAAAAGCTTTGTAGAACTCTCTGGGGAATCCATCTGGGTCTGGGGACTTATTAGGTGGCATGGAGGTAATTGCCTCCAGGATCTCCTCAGGAGTGAAGGGGGAGTTGAGATCTTCCTGGTCGGTCTCTGATAGTTTAGGTAGCGAGATTCCCTCTAGGAAAGAGTGGAGTTCTGCCTCCGTGTGTTTTCTCTCAGAGGTATATAGTTTGCAGTAAAAATCATGAAAAGTTAAATTGATCTTTTTTGGGTTATATGTGACCTCGTCCTCTGCTGCTCATGGATAGCCATGATTGTACGCTCTGACTGCTCCTTTTTTAATTGGTAAGCAAGCAATCTACTGGGCCTATTGCTATACTCATGGTATTTCTGTTTAGTAAAGAAAACTTTTTTTTATCTCCCGAGTGTGGTCCAAATTCAGTTTGGCTTTGGCTGCTTTAAGATGACTCCAGGAGGTGCTGTCTAGGGATTGTTTATGTATTTTTTCACAGCATTCCAGCTCCCTCTCAAGATCTAGCCTGTGTGCTTCCATTGCTTTTTCTTAGAGGAAGCATATGCAATTAGATGACCTCTTAGTGTGGCTTTAGCAGCGTCCCACATTGTGGCCGGAGAAACAGGATAATCTTTATTGTCTTGTGTGTAGTTGTCTATCCATGTAGTTACCAATGTATGGAACTCGTCATTTGATAGCATGGAGGTGTTGAATTTCCAGCTCTTTGACCTCGGGATGTTTTTGCAGAGATCAAAACGGAGGTGGACAAAGGCGTGATCTGAAAGTGCTATGGGTCCGATTGTACAAGTGGCTGAATTTATGAAACTCTTTGGGATAAAAATGTAATCTATACGGGAGTAGGTGTTATGGACATTAGAGTAGTATGTATAGTCCATAGATGAGCTCCAGATATCTATCAGTCCCATCTCTTTAGTAAGAGAGTTCAACATCTTTGCAGATCTATAGGATTTGTGGTGGGGACTTGAGATGATTTGTCTAGGGTTGGGTTAAGGGTACAATTAAAATCTCCGGCCACCACGCCAAAGGAGACACAATGCTCATTGAACAGGGTTATAATTTTTGACATGAAGGCAGGAGTATCTGTGTTAGGGGCGTATATGTTTAATATAGTAATTGGTTGACCATATAGTGACCCAGTTATCAAAATAAATCTCCCCTCCGGATCAGATATGTTTTTGTCAATTATGAATGTAACATTTTTATGGATAAGTATGACTGTGCCTCTACTGTTTGATTTGAAATATGAGAAATACACCTGTCCCACCCAAGCTCTGCGGAGTTTGGCATGTTCAGCCTCAAAGCGGTGTGTCTCTTGTAATAGTGCAATGTCTGCTTTTTCCTTTTTTAGAGCACATAGTATCTTTTTTCGTTTTATTGCATGCCCTAGACCATGGCAGTTCCATGTTACTAGATTTAAGGTACTAGTCATCGTCATCGAGCAGTAATCAAACTTTAGTGCAAGTCATCGCTGGGTAAAAGTGGATAGTAATTACAGCTGCGTTCACATAAAAGGAAAATAAATGGTGTACATAAAATAATAATCTCTGAACACCCCAGCCGAGTTCCCAAACAACTCGACACATCCCGTTGGATCTATTACCCCCCCGCTCAGTCTCAATTCTATGTTCCGAATAAAACAAAAACCGGGAACAGTTAGCAACGCACAACGTCTCCCTCTCCCCACCAAAGAAATGCCTCATCCTCTCCACCCCGCATTGAGTAAATAACACAGTTGCCCTCGTCCAGACCACAGTAAAAGAGGGGAGAAAAATAAAATTAATAGCCCAGCCTACATATACCTCCCCCAAGGGACATAGGGAACCCCAGGTAATAATAGCAACAACAAAAAAACAGGGAAATAAAAGTAGGCTGAAACATTAGTAGGCCTAGGTTAGGCTATACAGCCCATCCCTCTCAGTTAAAGGACATTAAATATAAATTGGACGGCTATAATGACATTTAGGGGGTGGGTCTCTGGATATCGGCTATATGTCGTCTTACCTCCTTTAGTAATGGCATTAATCGCATTTAGTCATTGGTCTGTTTCTCATTGGCCAGGATTGTCTTTCAAAAAACGTTTTGCCTCTTCGGGAGTTTTGAAGTGTCGCAAGGCTCCTTGGTGAAGAATCCTGAGCTCGTTTGGGTATTTGAATCCCCTGAAGATGCCTCGGTCAATGGAGTATTTCTTCACTTCGTCAAATTCTCGGCGCTTTCGGCGTATTCCAGCTGACAGGTCCTGGTGTAAAGCACGTTTGGCATTTCCCACTGTGATGGTGTTGTTTTTCGCCACCTGTAGGACTCGTTCCTTGTCGGTGAATCTCAGGAAACGTATGGTGATTGGGCGCGGTGGTTGTCTGGCTGCTGGTGGGGGCCTCAGTGCTCGGTGAGCTTTCTCGAGTTCTATGGGCCTGTCGGTGGACATGTGGAGCCACTCGGGAAGTTTGTCTTGTAGGTAGCGGATCAGTGGCATGTTTCCTTCTTCTTTTTCGCCCAGATTGAATAGAACACAATTATTCCTTCGCCCCCTGTTTTCCAGGTCCTCTGTTTTCTCTTCCAGATGCTCGATTTTCTTTTTAGCATATGCTATTGTTTCCATGGCATCTGTCAATAAGTTTTCCATGGATAGGATTCGCCCCTCTGCCTCGTCCAGGCGCCCCGCGCATCTTGTTGTTGTCAGGCAAAGCGTTTTCCAGGATTGTCACCTTGCCCCCTATCGCACTGAGCTGAGAGTTAATGGCATCTAATTTGGTGTTTAGTTCTGTACGTTGGGATCTCAACTCAGAAAGGATGTCTTCGACAGAGTGCTAGGTTGGCATTCGTTGTGCCTTGTGGGGGAGCGGGTTCTCTTGCTCCTGGCTAATGGCGCTAGTTTTTTCTGAAGCTAGCTTCTTCTTGGAGGCTTTTTCCGTCGCTAATACTCGAGTCCGGGTAAAAATGTCACCTGCAGTGCCTTTTGTAGCCGCCATGACTTTTTCTTACTATAGCTAAATGAGTTTGAACTTGGAGTGGAGGTAAGATTAGGAATTGGAAACTACTTGTGCGGAGCTCTTAGTTCATGCGGCCATCTCGTTCAAGGGTCACGTGATTCCCCCCGTTAGGATGTTTTTAACATAAACCATAAAAAATGTTCCAACCGGAGAATTCCTTTGCTTCAGAAATGCACTGGAACGAGAGATAACTCTGCCGGGAGCACGCGTCATGAGACCAAGGCTCTCTGCCAGACCTCTGACTCAAAGAGGTCTCATGAGCCCCTCCTTTGTAGTAGAATCCGCATTCAAGTTTCAAAAGACGGTTGAAATCTAATGGAAGCCGTAGGAAGTGCAACCTCATCCATATCTCAATGTGTATTCGGTAGGCAAAGCTTTGAACAACTACAAACCTCAGATGTCCCACTTCCTGGTTGGATGTTTCTAAGGTTTCTCATGCCGTATAAATTATGTTATACTCACAGACATCATTCAAACAGTTTTAGAAACTTCAGAGTGTATCCAATACTAATAATAATATGCATATGTAAGCATCTGGGACAGAGTAGGAGGCAATTCACTCTGGGCACGCTATTCATCCAAAAGTGAAAATGCTGCCCCCTATCCCAAGTTCCGTTACAGTCCTTTATAAACATGTCAAATGATGTATAGAATCAATCTTTAGGATGTTTTTATCATAAATCTTCAATAATGTTCCAACTGGAGAATTCCTTTGTCTTGAAAAATGCAATGGAACGCAGCTACCTCACACGGGCGCATGCGTGATCAGCTCATGGCCTCAGTCAGACTTCTGGTTGAAACAGCTCTCATTCTCTCCTCCTTCACAGTAGATGCCTCAAATATGACCACATAGATAATGTACAGTCGATAGTCAATGACTTGAAAAACTACAAACCTCAGATTTCCCACTTCCTGGTTGGATCTTTTCTCGGGTTTTTGCCTGTTTTTGCCTGTTATACTCACAGACATCATTCAAACTGTTTTAGAAACTTCAGAATGTTTTCTATCCAAATCTACATATATGCATATTCTAGCTTTTGGGCCTGAGTAGCAGGCAGTTTACTCTGGGCACCTTATTTTCTGAGCTACTCAATACTGCCCCCCAGTCCCAAAGAAGTTGTTTAACATATATGTTATGGGAGCAGGTAGTGCTTTACCTTAAGTGTATATAAATATCTAACTAAATATTAATGCATGTATTTAAAACATAATAGTTACATTTAGTTAATATGTAAATACCATATAGTTACACTTTAATAAGGGTTTAGCGCTATAGGTTGTTACATAAGTGGAACAAGGATATATAATTACAAGATGTCTTGGTCCAAATGTAACTAACATGTTCTATAATTACACTTTTGCAGTCCACTGTATAGCCCCATATTAACAATGCATCCTATTATGTAACCTTGTTACATGTAACTACATAAGTCACTACCACCAAAATAAGCTAGGCTAGGACTCTGTCAGCTGTTGTAACAATACATACCCTATAATTAACTACAGCCTCAGTTATCTTATTTCATTATTATTTGGCTTGAAGGATGTATTGAATTAAATGTAAGAGCAATGTATTTACAATGCATATGCATGTACTTGGCTTCAAAGGTGTGTGAAATTTTATTAAAAATAATATCATATAATGTATGATGTTAATGAGCAAGCAGCTTCAAGTAAAGTGAAACACATTAGGGTAAACCTTTTTATTGCAATCATTGGGGAAATACACTTCAATGTAGATTAACTGTTGTTTAACCTTCAATATTATTAAATATTTCGCAGGGTATATCAAATGTTTAGTTTTTACAATGTCGTTATAAAGAAAAGTATTGTAAATACAATGTTTCTACGCATGAACAAGCAACTTAATGTAAAGTGAAACACATTTTATTTACTAATGCAATTAATATGTAGTTACTGTGTTACAACCTATTTTTGATAGTAGTAGTTGAAGATTGGTAATACACATTCTTGAGGGTGTGGTTTGTAGTCTGTTTTCTTGGACAGTGATATGTTTGGAAGCAATGGAATCCAGAGTGAGAGAAATCAAACATTTTTGTGTGGAGTGACCCAAAAAACACTGATAGCAACAAAACATGCTTATAACCCTGTCAAAAGAATAAAACACATTCCTTTGCTGTAGGATCGTAGTTCCAAAGGTATCATATTGGTTGATATAAATTAAAAGTTGAGATTCTGTTGTTTTCAGCAAAATAGAGCTTGCAGGGGTTGCTTGCATTTAAAGGGTCAGTATTGACCTTTTTAAATTGATGTGGCAAAGCACCGGGTACTCCCGGTTCCATTTCCTCTACATGCAAAGAGTGAATCTTATAGCTGACATACTAATCGGATGTCTTTGAAGAGTTGTTAGAGTACTTCTTTATTATTTTCTTTACCCAAACCAGTACATCCACTCAATTAAACAAAATGCTTCTTTAAAATTTTCCGATTGCTCCTTAGCTTCCAGACCTGCCCCTTTTTTGTCTGCCACGGTCTTTCAATGTGTTGTTTGTGACATCCTGTATGAGGCTCCACAAAGTTGTTTGTGGTTGACTGTCTGGAGATTGTAACCCAGCCTATTCAGAGACCTGACATACGCTCTCCAGCAGTCACTCAGAATGGTGTAACTTCTTCTCACATGTCGTCTGATGGGGATTAAGGCTTCCTGTGAACGGTTTCCACCATTTTAACTGGGTGCCGTCTGTTGTTTGACCCTCATCATCCCAAACACCCAACCCTGCCTTCTCCACATTGGCCCCATCTTTCCACAATTGTGCAGAAAGATAGAAACAAGTGCATATCATTATTTTTGTGATAGGGAGTTGGCCAGTGGTTAGTCAAGCCTTGGAATGGTGGGGAATCAGCAAATCCATGGGAACTAGCATACATGTCACTTATGACACAAGCTAATCAATGGGTGAAGCTGTATAATGTTGAAAGACCCAAAACATGATCCTAGGAAACATCACTGCTGATGTGTCTAAGAGCACAGATTAATTTATCAAATAATTCAGTATATTAAATGGGCAAGACCTATTTTTTGATCCATATCAGTATATCTACTGAGGAGTACTTTGATTACCATAAGTGAAATATATCAACAAATTATTTCTCAGTTCCCAAGCCCAGATAATGAATGTTACTTCCTCAAAATGGATAATGCTATACCTTTCTCTTGTGCGAGAACTTAGATTTATCTATCTACTTGTCCTTGCTGGACCGGTTCCATTTCACGTCTATACAGTACGATCCATGTGCGCTGTTGGCCAGAGAACTGATCTCTCTGCCTGTCTGCCTCCCTGCTCCTCGCCTACCCTGGTCTATCTCTCCCATTCTGGACAGGTGCCCTCACCACTCTCTCTCTCCCCGGAGCTTTGCTCGCCTACATCCTACGCATACATCGCTGACTTTTTATTGATCTGCGGTTGGACTATTTGAATAGTGACTTTTAGGGCAATAAACAAACATGATGCTCTTGTTCCTTTTGCTGGTGTCTACCCTGGGCTTTTACAATGTTGCCGATACTTTTAGAGCCCGTTGCACTGTGAATGAGCAAATATGTATTATTGTTTCTCCCTCGAGTATTGTGAGAAACCCCTCGCTTGCTCCGGAAATGCAGATGAGAACTATGCACATTTCTCCCAAACAATATGGGAGAAATTGGACTCCTGTGCTTTCATGTCAGGACTGTTCTCTTGGTATTTAACTATGTCTCTGGACTTTACACATCTCCTGAAATATGTGGCGTTAAAGAATCTGTTGACTATGGATTCTCATTCAAGTGCTGTCTGTAAATCCAAATGTTGCAACCCTCGATCTAGACTTGCCATTATCTTGCTGCTTCTATTGTCTGGAAATGTGCAGTCTAACCCAGGTCCTGACATTCTTACCCCTGCCGAATTAAGTAGTCAGAATGGCCTGAAGTCTTGATTTGTGAATAAAAAGATAAAAACTACCGACCCTGATGTAGTTATACTTTCTGAAACCTGGCTCAAAAAGATCTATTAAAGACAGAATTATTGGCATAAATGGTTACAATGTTTTTCACACAGATCATAAATCTAAGGGTGGTGGGGTTGCTGTATACGTAAAAGACAAGTTCTCGGTGGTCGTTCTGACTTGTTACTAAACCTAAGCAATTTGAATATCTGTCTGAACCTAAACCTTGGCTCATCTTTAAATATTGTTGTATCTTGTTACATTTACATTACATTTAAGTCATTTAGCAGACGCTCGTCTTTGACCAAATACAATACTATTTCACGGTAAACAAATTAACAACAGACTTTCATTTACATTACATTTAAGACTTAGCAGACGCTCTTATCCAGAGCGACTTACAAATTGGTGCATTCACCTTACGCCATCCAGTGGAACAGCCACTTTACAATAGTGCATCTAAATCTTTTAAGGGGGGGGGGGGTGAGAAGGATTACTTTATCCTATCCTAGGTATTCCTTAAAGAGGTGGGGTTTCAGGTGTCTCCGGAAGGTGGTGATTGACTCCGCTGTCCTGGCGTCGTGAGGGAGTGTGTTCCACCATTGGGGAGCCAGAGCAGCGAACAGTTTTGACTGGGCTGAGCGGGAACTGTACTTCCTCAGTGGTAGGGAGGCGAGCAGGCCAGAGGTGGATGAACGCAGTGCCCTTGTTTGGGTGTAGGGCCTGATCAGAGCCTGGAGGTACTGAGGTGCCGTTCCCCTCACAGCTCCGTAGGCAAGCACCATGGTCTTGTAGCGGATGCGAGCTTCAACTGGAAGCCAGTGGAGAGAGCGGAGAAGAGGGGTGACGTGAGAGAACTTAGGATGGTTGAACACCAGACGGGCTGCGGCGTTCTGGATGAGTTGTAGGGGTTTAATGGCACAGGCAGGGAGCCCAGCCAACAGCGAGTTGCAGTAATCCAGACGGGAGATGACAAGTGCCTGGATTAGGACCTGCGCCGCTTCCTGTGTGAGGCAGGGTCGTACTCTGCGGATGTTGTAGAGCATGAACCTACAGGAACGGGCCACCGCCTTGATGTTAGTTGAGAACGACAGGGTGTTGTCCAGGATCACGCCAAGGTTCTTAGCGCTCTGGGAGGAGGACACAATGGAGTTGTCAACCGTGATGGCGAGATCATGGAACGGGCAGTCCTTCCCCGGGAGGAAGAGCAGCTCCGTCTTGCCGAGGTTCAGCTTGAGGTGGTGATCCGTCATCCACACTGATGTCTGCCAGACATGCAGAGATGCGATTCGCCACCTGGTCATCAGAAGGGGGAAAGGAGAAGATTAATTGTGTGTCGTCTGCATAGCAATGATAGGAGAGACCATGTGAGGTTATGACAGAGCCAAGTGACTTGGTGTATAGCGAGAATAGGAGAGGGCCTAGAACAGAGCCCTGGGGACACCAGTGGTGAGAGCGCGTGGTGAGGAGACAGATTCTCGCCACGCCACCTGGTAGGAGCGACCTGTCAGGTAGGACGCAATCCAAGCGTGGGCCGCGCCGGAGATGCCCAACTCAGAGAGGGTGGAGAGGAGGATCTGATGGTTCACAGTATCGAAGGCAGCCGATAGGTCTAGAAGGATGAGAGCAGAGGAGAGAGAGTTAGCTTTAGCAGTGCGGAGCGCCTCCGTGATACAGAGAAGAGCAGTCTCAGTTGAATGACTAGTCTTGAAACCTGACTGATTTGGATCAAGAAGGTCATTCTGAGAGATAGCGGGAGAGCTGGCCAAGGACGGCACGTTCAAGAGTTTTGGAGAGAAAAGAAAGAAGGGATACTGGTCTGTAGTTGTTGACATCGGAGGGATCGAGTGTAGGTTTTTTCAGAAGGGGTGCAACTCTCGCTCTCTTGAAGACGGAAGGGACGTAGCCAGCAGTCAGGGATGAGTTGATGAGCGAGGTGAGGTAAGGGAGAAGGTCTCCGGAAATGGTCTGGAGAAGAGAGGAGGGGATAGGGTCGAGCGGGCAGGTTGTTGGGCGGCCGGCCGTCACAAGACGCAAGATTTCATCTGGAGAGAGAGGGGTGAAAGAGGTCAGAGCACAGGGTAGGGCAGTGTGAGCAGAACCAGTGGTGTCGTTTGACTTAGCAAACGAGGATCGGATGTCGTCGACCTTCTTTTCAAAATGGTTGACGAAGTCATCTGCAGAGAGGGAGGAGGGGGGGGGGGAGGAGGATTCAGGAGGGAGGAGAAGGTGGCAAAGAGCTTCCTAGGGTTAGAGGCAGATGCTTGGAATTTAGAGTGGTAGAAAGTGGCTTTAGCAGCAGAGACAGAGGAGGAAAATGTAGAGAGGAGGGAGTGAAAGGATGCCAGGTCCGCAGGGAGGCGAGTTTTCCTCCATTTCCGCTCGGCTGCCCGGAGCCCTGTTCTGTGAGCTCGCAATGAGTCGTCGAGCCACGGAGCGGGAGGGGAGGACCGAGCCGGCCTGGAAGATAGGGGACATAGAGAGTCAAAGGATGCAGAAAGGGAGGAGAGGAGGGTTGAGGAAGCAGAATCAGGAGATAGGTTTGAGCAGAGGGAAGAGATGATAGGATGGAAGAGGAGAGAGTAGCGGGGGAGAGAGAGCGAAGGTTGGGACGGCGCGATACCATCCGAGTAGGGGCAGTGTGGGAAGTGTTGGATGAGAGCGAGAGGGAAAAGGATACAAGGTAGTGGTCGGAGACTTGGAGGGGAGTTGCAATGAGGTTAGTGGAAGAACAGCATCTAGTAAAGATGAGGTCGAGCGTATTGCCTGCCTTGTGAGTAGGGGGGGAAGGTGAGAGGGTGAGGTCAAAAGAGGAGAGGAGTGGAAAGGAGGCAGAGAGGAATGAGTCAAAGGTAGACGTGGGGAGGTTAAAGTCGCCCAGAACTGTGAGAGGTGAGCCGTCCTCAGGAAAGGAGCTTATCAAGACATCGAGCTCATTGATGAACTCTCCGAGGGGACCTGGTGGGCGATAAATTATAAGGATGTTAAGCTTGAAAGGGCTGGTAACTGTGACAGCATGAAATTCAAAGGAGGCGATAGACAGATGGGTAAGGGGAGAAAGAGAGAATGACCACTTGGGAGAGATGAGGATGCCGGTGCCACCACCCCGCTGACCAGAAGCTCTCGGGGTGTGCGAGAACACGTGGGCGGACGAAGAGAGAGCAGTAGGAGTAGCAGTGTTATCTGTGGTGATCCATGTTTCTGTCAGTGCCAAGAAGTCGAGGGACTGGAGGGAGGCATAGGCTGAGATGAACTCTGCCTTGTTGGCCGCAGATCGGCAGTTCCAGAGGCTACCGGAGACCTGGAACTCCACGTGGGTCGTGCGCGCTGGGACCACCAGATTAGGTGGCCGCGCCACGCGGTGTGGAGCGTTTGTATGGTCTGTGCAGAGAGGAGAGAACAGGGATAGACAGACACATAGTTGACAGGCTACAGAAGAGGCTACACTAATGCAAGGAGATTGAATGACAAGTGGACTACACGTCTCGAATGTTCAGAAAGTTAAGCTTACGTAGCAAGAATCTTATTGACTAAAATGATTAAAATGATACAGTACTGCTGAAGTAGGCTAGCTGGCAGTGGCTGCGTTGTTGACTTTGTAGGCTAGCTGGCAGTGGCTGCGTTGTTGACACTACACTAATCAAGTCGTTCCGTTGAGTGTAATAGTTTCTACAGTGCTGCTATTCGGGGCTAGCTGGCTAGCTAGCAGTGTTGATTACGTTACGTTGCTAAAAGAACGACAATAGCTGGCTAGCTAACCTAGAAAATCGCTCTAGACTACACAATTATCTTTGATACACAGACGGCTATGTAGCTAGCTATGTAGCTAGCTACGATCAAACAAATCTAACCGTTGTGCTGTAATGAAATGAAATGAAAATGTGATACTACCTGTGGAGCGAAGCGGAATGCGACCGGGTTGTTGAGTGCGGAAGTTCTATTCAGTAGACGTTGGCTAGCTGTTGGCTAGCTAGCAGTGTCTCCTACGTTAAGGACGACAAATAGCTGGCTAGCTAACCTCGGTAAATTAAGATAATCACTCTAAGACTACACGCTCTAAACTACACAATTATCTTGGATACGAAGACAGCAAAGACAACTATGTAGCGAGCTAACACTACACTAATCAAGTCATTCAGTTGAGTGTAATAGTTTCTACAGTGCTGCTATTCGGTAGACGTTTGCTAGCTGGCTAGCTGCTGGGCAGATAGCAGTGTAGACTACGTTAGGACGACGAAATACGAAGTTGCAATAGAAGTGCTGACTGTTTCACTTTGTTGTCCTCTTTCTTTTCCTTTTTCTTCTGTCCTTCTTTTGTCCTTATTTTGTCTTCCTTTCTTCTGTTAACTAGATATTTTTTGTTGTTATTCTTTGTAAGCTAGCTAGCTTCTTCCAGGAGAGTCCCTAGCAACTGCTTAGCAACAAGTAAACAATTATGCTAGCAATTCAGCTAGCTAAGATAACTGTACAATTTTATGAAAAATAGTTAATTTTTCAAAAGCCTGTCTTTTTTGGTTTGTTCCTTGTTTTGTCTTCTATTGAGTCTTGCAGTTTTCTCTTGATTTTTTCGATGTACTTCACTCTAAAAAAACATTTAAATCTCAATATATACAGGAGCTCATTTTTCAGCAGCTGCTCAATTTAGAACTCCGGAACAGGTACAGACCTACGGAACAGACCTCCATCTGCTACTGTTGGCTCTCTGGATTGTATTTTCAAATTGTTATCACAGAATGTCAATTCTGAGTTTGTCCTGATCGGCAAGACCTATATCAACCTTCTGAATCAGGACTGGTTAACAACTAGCTCTGATCAACTCAAAATTCTATGCAATACCTATAATCTCACTCAGATTGTCAACAGTGTAACTAGGTTGAATATAAAATATCCTCTGAAATCCTCTATGATTGATTAGATCTTAACCAATACTCATTGTTTTAATGCTTCTGGTATTTTTGCAAATTACATAAGTGATCACTGTGCTATTGCATGTGTGAGAGATTCTTAAGAAATCTCCACGTGTCATTACAAAAAGAAACTGGAAGCGGTCTGATATTCAAGTTTTTTACATGATGTATCTAGCATTGAATGGAATAGAATGGAATTCATTCCTGATGTTGAACTAGCCTATTCTTACTTACACAACACATTCCAGGATGTATGCAATAGGCATGCCCCTCTGGATTAAGGGCAGAGAACCCTTGGTTTACCAAGGAATTTACAAAAATCACAAGGGAACGAAATGCTATGTGGCTTAAGCAAGAGGGACTGTTTTGGCAGATGATTGGATGGCTTTCAAACATCTTCGAAATATGGGTGTGGCTATGATCTGTAAATTGAAAACAGACCACTACCTGAAATCTACTTCACATCATTTAAATAATCCATCCAAATTTTGACAAGTAGTGAAAGGTTTGGAGTGCAAAAAAGATGCACAGCTTACCAAATAATTGGTAGACACACAGACTGTGACTGAGAGAACCTCCATTCTGAAAGCTTTGAATCAGCATTTTTTAGATGCAGGCAGTTTATTTGAGAAGGTCAAAGGTATAATTGAGCCCCTTATGAATTTACCTGACACCCCTGTGCACTCCTTCAACAGGTTCTCCTTTTCATCATTGTCTGTTTCGGAAATGTGTAAAGCCCTGAAAGAAATTGATGGTAAAAAAATCCCCTGGCCCTGATGAACTAGACCCCTGCTTCCTACACCTAGCTGCAGACATCATTGCTCCCCCATTAACATGTATTTTTAACCTCACGCTTGATGTTAAGGAAATCTGCAAGTTATGGAAATCAGCTTTTGTACTGCCTCTCCTGAAAGGTAGAGATCCTTCGCTACTTGACAACTATCGACCCATATAAAAATTGTCAGTACTGTCAAAGGTACTGGAGTTCTTAGTTAGTAGGCAGCTAAATGCCTACTTCCAAGAAAACAATCTTAAATGGAATGCAATCAGGTTTTAGGTCTGACCACAGCACTTTTTCAGCAACAATGAAGGTTTTAAATGACATCCACTGTGCTCTTGATAAGAAGTTCATGTCTTTATTGATTTGTCGAAGGCTTTTGACACCGTGGACCATGCTGTATTAGTACAAAGGTTTAAATGTTCAAATCAAAATCAAATCAAATTTTATTTGTCACATACACATGGTTAGCAGATGTTAAATGCGAGTGTAGCGAAATGCTTGTGCTTCTAGTTCCGACAATGCAGTGATAACCAACAAGTAATCTAACTAACAATTCCAAAACTACTGTCTTATACACAGTGTAAGGGGATAAGGAACATGTACATAAGGATATATGAATGAGTGATGGTACAGAGCAGCATACAGTAGATGGTATCGAGTACAGTATATACATATGATATGAGTGTGTAGACAAAGTAAACAAAGTGGCATAGTTAAAGTGGCTAGTGATACATGTGTTACATAAGGATGCAGTCGATGATGTAGAGTACAGTATATACATATGCATATGAGATGAATAATGTAGGGTAAGTAACATTATATAAGGTAGCATTGTTTAAAGTGGCTAGTGATATATTTACATAATTCCCATCAATTCCCATTATTAAAATGGCTGGAGTTGGGTCAGTGTCAATGACAGTGTGTTGGCAGCAGCCACTCACTGTTAGTGGTGGCTGTTTAACAGTCTGATGGCCTTGAGATAGAAGCTGTTTTTCAGTCTCTCGGTCCCAGCTTTGATGCACCTGTACTGACCTCGCCTTCTGGATGATAGCGGGGTGAACAGGCAGTGGTTCGGGTGGTTGATGTCCTTGATGATCTTTATGGCCTTCCTGTAACAACGGCTGGTGTAGGTGTCCTGGAGGGCAGGTAGTTTGCCCCCGGTGATGCGTTGTGCAGTCCTCACTACCCTCTGGAGAGCCTTACGGTTGAGGGCGGAGCAGTTGCCGTACCAGGCGGTGATACAGCCCGCCAGGATGCTCTCGATTGTGCATCTGTAGAAGTTTGAGAGTGCTTTTGGTGACAAGCCGAATTTCTTCAGCCTCCTGAGGTTGAATAGGCGCTGCTGCGCCTTCTTCACGACGCTGTCAGTGTGAGTGGACCAATTCAGTTTGTCTGTGATGTGTATGCCGAGGAACTTAAAACTAGCTACCCTCTCCACTACTGTTCCATCGATGTGGATAGGGGGTGTTCCCTCTGCTGTTTCCTGAAGTCCACAATCATCTCCTTAGTTTTGTTGACGTTGAGTGTGAGGTTATTTTCCTGACACCACACTCCGAGGGCCCTCACCTCCTCCCTGTAGGCCGTCTCGTCGTTGTTGGTAATCAAGCCTACCACTGTTGTGTCGTCCGCAAACTTGATGATTGAGTTGGAGGCGTGCGTGGCCACGCAGTCGTGGGTGAACAGGGAGTACAGGAGAGGGCTCAGAACGCACCCTTGTGGGCCCCCGTGTTGAGGATCAGCGGGGAGGAGATGTTGTTGCCTATCCTCACCACCTGGGGGCGGCCCGTCAGGAAGTCCAGTACCCAGTTGCACAGGGCGGGGTCGAGACCCAGGGTCTCGAGCTTGATGCCGAGCTTGGAGGGTACTATGGTGTTGAATGCCGAGCTGTAGTCGATGAACAGCATTCTCACATAGGTATTCCTCTTGTCCAGGTGGGTTAGGGCAGTGTGCAGTGTGGTTGAGATTGCATCGTCTGTGGACCTATTTGGGCGGTAAGCAAATTGGAGTGGGTCTAGGGTGTCAGGTAGGGTGGAGGTGATATGGTCCTTGACTAGTCTCTCAAAGCACTTCATGATGACGGAAGTGAGTGCTACGGGGCGGTAGTCGTTTAGCTCAGTTACCTTAGCTTTCTTGGGAACAGGAACAATGGTGGCCCTCTTGAAGCATGTGGGAACAGCAGACTGGTATAGGGATTGATTGAAT